>NW_019154103.1:28264385-28426696 GCF_002288905.1 Enhydra lutris kenyoni
AAAAAAAAAAAAAAAAAAAAAAAAAAAACCAAGATAAAATCTCAGGAAAAGACCCTTCATGAAACAGAGAATAGTAACTTACCTGATAAAGAATTCAAAGTAATGGTCATAAAGACTCTCACTAAGCTGGGGAGAAGAATGGATGTATACAATGAACACTTCAATAAGAAATGGAAAATATAAGAAAGTGCCAAATAGAACTCATGGAGCTGAAGAATGCAATAAGTGAACTGAAAAAATGCACTAGAAGGGTTCAGTAAGTGACTGATAGATAAAGAAGAAAAAAGTATCCATCAATTCAAAGACAAGACAGTGGAACTCACCCAATCAGAAAAGCAAAAAGAGAAAGGAAGAAAGAAAGAAAAAGGAAAAGAAAAGAAAAGAAAGAAGAAAAGAGAGGAAGGAAGGTAGCTTAAGGGATTTTTAAGACTATACCAAGCAGACTAGCATTCACATTACTGGACTCCCAGAAGAAGACAGAGAGAAAAGGGCAGGAATCTTATTTGAAGAAATAATGGTCAAAGACTTCCCTAACTTGGGGAAGGAAACAGACATCTACATCCAGGAATCAAAGAAACATCCAAAGAAGATGAATCCAAAGAGATCCAAATCAAGATACATTATTATTAAAATATCAAAAGTTAAAGACAATAAGAAAATATTAAAAGTAGCAAGATAAGAACAACTTGTTATGTAGTTTTTCAGCGCAAAATCTGTAGCTAGAAGGGAATGGCACAATATAGTCAGGGCTGAAAGAAAAAATTCTGACCAAGAATACTCTACCTGGCAAAGTTATCATTCAGAATTAAAGGAGATATAAAGAGTTTTCCAGATAAGCAAAATCTAAAGGAGTTTATTGCCACTAAACTGGCCTTACAAGGAATATTAAGGGGACTTCCTTAACCTGAAAAGAAAGGATGCTAATTAGGAATAAGAACACATATAAAATAAATCTCACTAGACAAGTATATATATAGTAAAGGTAGTAGACAGATGACACACAGCTAGTATCAACTTAAAATAAAATAAACTTAAAAATGTTACAAATTGTTATATATGTAAATCTCATGGCAACCATAAAGCAAAACCTATAGTAAATACATAAAAGATAAACAGAAAGGAATATAAGCATACCACTAAAGGAAGTCATCAAACCGCAAAGGAAGAGAATAAGAAAAAGAAGAAAGAAACATAGAAGAACTACAAAAGCAGTTAGCAAACAATCAGAAAAAGGTCAATAAGCACATACCTATCATTAATTACTTTAAATGTATTTGGGCTAAATTGGGCTAAAATTACTTTAAATGTATTTGGGCTAAATTTTCTGATGAAAAGACAGAGTGGCTGAATGGATAAAAAAACAAGACTCATTTATGTGCTGCCTTTAAACCTCACACTTTAGATGCAAGGATATATACAGACTGAAAATGAAGGGTGGAAAAAGATATTTCATAAAAATGGAAACCAAATGAAAGCTGAAATGGCTATACCTATATTAGACAAAACAAGCTTTAAAAGAAAACTGCAATAAAAGACTAACATGGGGGGGGCGCCTGGGTGGCTCGGTGGGTTAAGCCTCTGCCTTTGGCCTGGGTCATGGTCCCAGGGTCCTGGGATTGAGCCCCGCATCTGGCTCTCTGTTCAGTGAGGAGCCTGCTTCCTCCTCTCTCCCTTTTTACCTGCCTCTCTGCCTACTTGTGATTTCTGTCTGTCAAATAAATGAATAAAAAAAAAAATCTTAAAAAAAAAAAAAAAACCTAACATGGGGGTGCCTGGGTGGCTCAGTTGGTTAAGCGACTGCCTTCAGCTCAGGTCATGATCCCAGAGTCCTGGGATCAAGTTCTGCATCAGGCTCCCTGCTCCATGGGGAGTCTGCTCCCTCTGACCTTCTCCCCTCTCATGCTCTCTCTCACTGTCTCTCTCTCAAATAACTAAATAAAATCTTAAAAAACAAAAAGACTAACATGGGTATTACATGATGATAAAGGGTTAATCCAACAAGAGGATATAATATTTGTTATATAAACATATGAGTACCCAAATAAAGCAAATATTAAAAGACCTAATAAAGAAATGGACACCAATATAATAATAGGGGACTTTAGTAACTACTTACATCAATGAATAGATCATCCAGACAAAAATTCAGTAAGAAAACATCAGCCTTAAATGGTATGTTAGACCATATGAACTTAACAGATATTTATAGAACATTCCATCCAAAAACACATAATACATATTCTTCTCAAGTGTTCATGAAACATTCTCCAAGACAGATCATATATTAGGCCACAAAACAAGCTGTAATAAATTTAGAAGGATTGAAATTATATCAAGCATCTTTTTCTAAGTACAATGATGTAAAACTAGGAATTAATTATAAGAAGAAAACTGGACAATTCACAAATATGTGGAGATTCAACAACATGCTACTGAATAACCAATGGATCAACGTAGAAATCAAAAAAGATACAAAAAAGTACCTCAAGACAAGCAAAAACAGAAATGTAACATACCAAAATTTATGGGATACAGCAAAAACTGTTCTAAGAAGTTTATAGTGATAAATGCCTATCTCAAGAAACAACAAAAGTCTCAAACAACCTAACTTTATACCTCAAGGAGCTAGAAAACAGGAGCAAATGAAGCTTGAACTTAGTAGAAATTGAAATATATATATATATATATATATATATATATATATATATATACACACACAGAAATACATGAAATAGATGAAATAGAGATTAAAAAAATAAGAGAAAAGATCAATGAAACTAAGAACTTGTTCTTTTTTTTTTTAGGGGTGGGGGGCGCAGAGGGAGAGGGAGAGAGAATCCCAAGCAGTTATGCAGAGCACAGAGCCCAACACAGGACTTGCTCCCAGGACCCTGACATCAGGGTTGAGCCAAAATCAAGAGCTGGATGCTTAACCAACTGTGCCACCCACACACATCCTTGCTGGTTCTTTGAAAACACAAACAAAACTGACAAATTTTTAGCTAGACTCACCAAGAAAAGAGAGACTGGACTCAAGTAAACGGAATCACAAATGGAAGAGGAGATGTTACAAGTGATACCACAGAAATATAAAGAATCATAAGAGACTACTATGAATAGTATATGCAAATAAATTAGATAACCAGAAGAAATGGATAAATTCCTAGAAACATACAAGCTATCAAGACTAAATCATGATGAAATCTGAACAGACTGATTACTAGCAAGGAGACTTGAATCAGTCATCAAAAATTTTCCATCAAAAAAAAAGAAATCAAAAGCCAGATGACTTCATGGGTGAATTTTATCCAAACATTCCAAGAAGAATATGAATCCTTCTCAAACTCCTCTAAAAAAGGGGAAGACAGGGAAACTCTTTGAAACACATTTTATAAGTCCTGCATTACCCTGATACAAACCAGACAAGGATACCACACACACAAAAACATTACAGGACAATATTCCTGATGAATATAAATGCAAAAATCCTCAGCAAAATATCAGCAAACCAAATTCAACAATACTTCAAAATGATCACACACCATGATCAAGTATGATTTTTCCAGGGACTGAATACCTGCAAATTAATGTGATATATCACATTTTAAGAAAAGATCATATGGTCATTTCAATAGATGCAGAAAATTTTTTTTTGAGAAAATTCAATATCCATTTATTATTGAAACTCTCAACAAAGCAGGTGTAGTGGAAACTTAACATAACAAAGGCCATATATGACAAGCCCACAGCTAATATCATACTCCATGGTGAAAGGCATGAAGCTTTAAGATCAGGAACAAAACAATGATGTCCACTTTTACCACTTTTATTCAACATGATATTGGAAGTCTAAACAGAACAGCTAAGCAAGAAAATGAAATACAAGTTTTCTAAATTGGAAAGAAAAAATTAAAACTATCATTATTTGTAGTGACATAATATTATACAGAAAACTGTAAAGACTCTGTCCAAAAACTGGTAGAACTAACAAAAGAATTCAGTAAAGTTGCAAGATACAGAATCAATACATAACAATCTGTTGCATTTCTTTACAGTAATAATGAAATATCAGGAAAAGAAATCAGGAAAACAATCCCATTTACAATTGCATCAAAAAGTAAAATACCTAAGAATAAAGTTAACCAAGGAGGTAAAAGATCTGTATATTGAAAACTAAAAACAAAGCAAAACAAAAAATACATTAGTAAAAGAAATTGAAGACAGAAATAAATAAAAATATACTCCGTTCATGGACTGGAAAAATTAATATTGTTAAAATGTCTGTACTACCCAAAACAATATAAAGATTCAACTGAATCCCTATCAAAATTCCAATGGCATTTTTCAAAGAAACAGAACAATTTTAAAATATATATGGAACCACAAAAGACCCCTAATAGTCATAGCAATCTTGAAAAAGAACAAAGCCAGAGACATCACACTCCCTGATTTCAAACTATATTATAAAGCTAAAGTAATGAAAACAGTATGGTATTGGCATAAAAACAGACACATAGATCAAAGTAACAGAATAGAGAGTACAGCAATAAATCTAAACATATATAATCAATTACTTTATGACAAAAGAGTAAAAAATACACAATGGAGAAAGAGCAGTCTTTTCAATAAATGGTACTGGGAAAACTGGACAATCACAGACAAAACAAAACAAAACAAAAAACTCTGGTCCCCTATCTAACATCACACATAAAAATGAACTCAAAATGGATTAAAGACTTGAACCTAAGACCTTAACCATAAAACTCCCAGAAGAAAGCATAGGTGGTAGGTGATAGTCTCCTTGATTGCTCTTGGCAATGATTTTTCGAATCTGACACCAAAAGCAAAAATAAACACACGGTATTACATCAATCCGACAAGCTTCTGTACAGCAAAGGAAACCATCAACAAAGTGAAAAGGCAACTTACTGAATGGGAGAAAATAATTTCAAATCATTTATCTGATGAAAGCTAGTATATAGCCAAAATATACAAAGAAGTCATATGACTCAGTAGTAAATAAAACAATCTGATTAAAAAATGGGCAGATGATCTGAATACACATTCTTCCAAAGAAGACATACAAATCACCAATGGTATGAGAAAAGGTACTGAACATAACTAATCATCAGGGTAATGCAAAACAAAACCACGATGAGGTATCATCTTGCTTAGAATGACTACTATCAAAAGATAAAAACATGCCAGCAAGGATGTGAAGAAAAGGGAACCCTTTTGCATTTTGGTGGGAGTGTAAATTGGTGCAGCCGTTATGGAAAACAGTATGGAATATCCTTAAAATACGTGCATCCCTATGTTCATTTCAGTATTATTTATAATAGCCAAGATATGGAAACCATGCAAGTGTCCATTGATGGGTGAATGGATAAAGAAAACACAATAGAATGTTATTTGGCCATAATAAGAATGAAATCTTATCATTTATTACAACTTGGGTGTATCTTGAGGGAATTAGGCTAAGAGGTGTACGTCAGAGAAAGACAAATAGCACATGATCTCTCCTATATGTGGAATCTCAAACAAAAATAAGAAAAGAAAAAAAAATTCCAAGCTCATAAAAACAGAGAACATATTGGTGGTTGCCTGAGGTTGGCCATAGGGGGTGGAAGAAATGGGTGAAATGTTTTTGTTTTGTTTTGTTTTAGTTTCAATAAATTGAATAAAGAAAGTACAAGAAGGGCAAACCACCTGATCATGCTGTCAATGTTACTTTAACAGTGTATTAATAACTTCAGATATGGTTTAAAAAGAAACACAATTCCTGTTGTGGTAGAATTAAGCAAAGGTCCTTAATGTGAACAGTCACATTCCAGTTTATGATGAGGCCTGAAGAAAAAGAGTGTAAAACACTAATAAAAACAGTTTTCAGAGCTTACAAACATCAAGTGCAGATAAGAGGAAAAAACTGAACTGTAGTATCAGAGAGCACATTTGGTGTAAGTATTGAGGTTATTATAGAAACAGAAAACAAAAACAACAATCAAAGCAAAACAAAGCATGCAGTTGGAAACCTGATCAGTTCCTCGTAATTTCATTTTTCCATATGGGGAAGAGTAGAATTAAAAAATAAAACCATAATAAAACTATTCTGCAAAATGGCTTTCTTCATTATTGTTATATTACATCAGTAAAGAGCATAGGGCATATTAGTATTTTAAAAAGAAACACTGACCAAATGACATAGGGAAGGACAACCCCTGTCATTTCTCATGCCCCACCCTCTGTCCATTCACCCTGGAAAATGTATGGTTAGGAAAGTGAAAGGAGTGATTAGTACCAATATTGTTGGACATCAAATTAATTGAAGAAGATTTAAGGATATAATCCAAAATAGGGAAGAATTTAAATTCTCCTTTAGAGTAAATAAAGACAAGTAATTCAGGGCCAGATGGAGTGGTCTTGTGTGAACCAAATCTCATATATAGACCATATGGGAATCCTTGGTAATTTGGCCACAAAGGTCTCATACTTTCATAGGACATTGAAGAGCAAATTGGGAAATGCAAAGCCTATTGGATGTGTGAGTGTAGGCCTTTGTGTGAGTCTCTGTGTAAATGGGTCAGTATGTCTTTCTTTCAACTTTTCTTCTTCCATATGGTCTAGATAAAATTATCAAACTCTTTACATAAAGAGCTTCATTTTAGGTTTTCATGTATGCTTCATGCATAGGAAATGCTAGTCAAGGCAGGAACCAGAAGAGGGAAAAGTAGAGCTGTTTCTGATCAAAGGCAGACATGAGTGTGGGTGACAGGTAGCTTGTTGAGGATATAAAAATGCAGAGATATTAAGATGGATTCTCCTCACTTTTTTTTTTTTTTTACATCCTGCCATCATCATACAGCTCAAAGAGTTACTGCAGATATACGAACCAAGCTGGTCAAACTGCAGATACAATAGCAGTACTTCTTTACTAGTTACTCAAAAGATGATACATATATAAAGGATACTTCATCTTCAGTAACTATATTAATTTTCTTGGGAATATGAAAGAAATTTAAGTTTGAGTGGTTGTAAGTAAACTAGATCATTAATAAAATATATGTTTTTGGAAACAGTACAATTTAGTACATGCTGTTACCTCAATCAAACAACTTAAAGTAGTAAGCTATGAACAGGCTGATGGTTTACCTATATAGGGACCCCATGCAATCCATGTCAATGAGATACAAAGACTTGACCTCTAGTGTGTTTTTATCATTTAAAGCACTCAAAAGTGTTGTTATTCAATATATAAAAACAGATTGCTAGCATAGCTTTAACAATATGTAAATGACCTCAAGCCAAAGAGTACATAGAAAATTTAAGAAATTGACATAAAAAAAATCTGCTAGTGATTTGCAGATCTACTGGAATTTAAACACCAGAGATCTTTTGGGGAAACTCCACATTCATCAATAGTTCTCTAATCAAACTCTGTTCCTATTGTGATGGCAAACAAACTCTTTAACAATAAAGAGATATGCCAGGTCATGAGGTATATATCAGGAAACAGCAAATCTTTCCAAATGTGTGAAAGATCCTGCCAATCTGACATGATTTTAAACCAGATTATCCTTCCCATTTTTTTAAAGCTCCACTTTGGAGATTTTCTTTGGAATTTTCAAAGTATTTTGGCTAGTTTTAAGTGGATAATTTTTTTCATCTTTTAAATATGAATCCTTAAAATAGATATATTTTATTTAAAACAATGTGTAGGTGCGCCTGGGTGGCTCAGTGGGTTAAAGCCTCTGCCTTTGGCTCGGGTCATGATCCCAGGATCCTGGGATCAAGCCCCACATTGGGCTCTCTGCTCAGCAGGGAGCCTGCTTCCTCCTCTCTCTCTGCCTGCCTCTCTGCCTACTTGTAATCTCTGTCTGTCAAATAAATAAATAAAATATTAAAAAAAAAAACAATGTGTAGTAAATAAATAGATCAACTTAATACTTACTGAGGTAAAAATAAGACAAGTTGATGAAGTGTTGAGAACAGTTTCCTCCTTGAGTTCATAAATACGTTTTGAAAACAATTCTGCAACATGTTTGGAAAATATTTTGAAAAATGGTAACATAAATGGGGCAAAGTAAATAGGCTTCCACCTCTTCAAAGGAAAACACTTAGTATGTTTTTATCATTCTAATGTTTCTTTCCTCAGAGGCTAGGGAATGAAAATACCTCATGAATGAGAGTTCTGTTTTTTGTTTATTATTTTCCCTCCTCTTTTTAGTTAGGGGCTTCAAGGGCCACTAGGCCTTTAAAACAGCTATACATTTGAAGGTAGTTCCATTTTTTTATTTTTAGCCTGTATCTGTGTCAGGCTCTATGTTATCTATTCTTAATTCCTTCCCCATGATGGTTCCCCCATCCACTCCAGTCAGTTTTTATCATATCTTCCTTAGTCTTCTCCCTAATTTCAGTAAATGTACCGGTTACAGGACATCACATGGTTTTATAATGTCTTACGTATCTCTTTTCTTTATGGATGAGATTACTCTAGGGGCATAAGTAATAACCTATTCAACGTTTTATTCCAAGGTCTTCCCTTATGATGAATAGAGAGTAGATATTCTTACTTTGGGGAGGGGTTTTGAATTTACTTCAATTTTAATGGAACAGATGGAAATGAAATTATCAAGCATATGGTAAAAGGAAAAGCAGGGAGGATTTTCTTCACGGAAAATTCTCTTCACAGAAAAATAAATTTAAAATAACAAAGTCTTTATAGCTTAAAGTTCCAAAGTAAAAAAAGAAGAAAATATAAAAATCTGTCTATGAAATGATTGAAAAATATCTTCGTGATAAATGAAGAAAACAGGAAGTCAAAAGGAAAAAAATGCCCTGAAAACCAATGTCAGTTTATAAATCATTCAATCAATCTGTCAAACTACTTTGACATTTGTAAATTTGAGCACAATAGCACAGTTGGAAATGAGAGAAGCAAATTATGTAGAAATGTGTACACTGTGAGGAAAATATCAGTGAGTTGAAACTAAGAGGTTTATTTCAAAGAAGTTGGTCATGTAGCAGGTATAGTTTAGAAAATAGACTCAATTGTTACCTTGGCAAATAGGCTCAAAGAACTTCTATTATTTGCAAAAATAAAAGTGTTTTTCTAAACTGGATATCAATTGTGTGCTAGACAAGCATGGATGAATGTTTGAAGTTTTTGATTGGGGAAAGAATGAAAGAAGAGATGGAAAGTAGCTTGTGTTTTATTACTGTGATTTGTAGATGGTAAAGAAACATAAAAATGTGAAGTATCATTTCAAAAGTTTTATTCTAAAGGATTTTTAAATTCATGTTGTCAAGAACAGAGACAGCAATGGAAGTGGTGGAGTTTGGGTGAGTTCAGTTTGGAATTCTGCTTGCTCTCTTCAATAAGATGATTGGTTCATCAAAATCAGGATAAAAAGTAGCTCATTGATGACAAATGTCCAGGGAATCTCTATAGTATTTATGGGACATAGTGGAATTTAGCAAATGCAAGGGGTTTGATTATTATATATTTATAATGCATAAAAATGTAAAAATACTGTTAAGTACATGAAGAAAAAAATGCCAGAGAATAAGGAATCAATACCGACAAAAAGAAGGCACATAAGTAAACTAAAGAAGATATAAACTAAATAAAATATAAAATGTAAATATGTAAATATCTTAAAAAAGAATTCCAGGAAGATAACAACTTTATTACACCTGGTTTATTTTCACTTCCAAATCCTGGGTTATCTCTCCAAAGGCAATTAGCGTCTAGATCCGACACACAAGTGAAATCTCTAATTCTGTTGGAAACCTGAAGAAGAAAGCTGGTGCATATTAATTTCCTCTGGTATATGAGAGCTTGTGATCCTATGGCTGACAATCCTGTGTTGAGCATCAGAATAAAGTGGACCTTGGGTCAAATCTGGCCGAGATTCATGTACTCCCCAGGAGAGGGGTGCAATGATTGTTCATGAAGGTTCCTGAACACCCTCAGCTGAAGTAGAATCAGAGATGGGTTGAATCCTTTCCAAACATCTAACTAGAAAAATATGAATCACAGCAGACTTTTGCTCTGAAAGGAAACTGCCATCCCACCAAATACAAGAATGGATTCCTCTTTTGAGATGTCTGCAGCAATAGTGCTCATAGTCCCACATGGGATGATGACATTGTGTGGAAGATTTAAATAATCTATGACTTGGAGTTAAAAGTACTCACAGCAATTGACTTAGAAAATGAAGAATTTATAGTTATACCTTAAACTATATTACAAAAATTGTTATATATAAAAGAGTGATAGTTGATAATATCTTTATATACACAGTTATAAAAATGTTCTTTTAGTGTTTATAAAATTAAAACAAATCTAGTGAATGGGAGCATTGCGTTATAATTTTATGAGTTGTGTTTTCTTCTTTTCTGGAGTACTTAAAATCACGGTGGGTCTTATAATTGATAATACAATAAAATGTAACAAACTGTTAGATAATGAGATAGTATGGGGATGCATTGCCTAAGTAGTTCATAAAGATTTTTGAAACAGAAAAATAATAATATGAGGAAAATCCTAATAATGTGTTGGAAGTAAAGTTCTTATTTATATTAGAAACTGCAAGAAATTATATGTATAGAGGAAAAGGAAAGAATTCCAAACATATCATTTTCTAATCATGGGACAGAAAATAGTCTGGGATTTTAAGTATCCAAGTGTCTTATTATATTTGAGAGAGAGGGGGAAAAAAGAGGTAACACTAACAAAAGTAAACAATGAGAAGTGATGAAATAACATTAAATAAGTAATAAGTGGTAAGAAACACTGCAAGAATAAAGTCATTTTAATTGCTGTAACACATAAGAGTAGTATGCATTCTTTAAAGACAGCATGAGTCAGGTTAGACTAAAAACATGCATTCCCATAAGTATGTAAAAGTCCCAATTCTCACTCTCCCATTTGCCTAGAAATACCAATGTAACTGACTTGATATTTGTTCCTCCAGAAACCATTTATATATATTCAGGTATAAGTATAGATATTTTAGAAGGAATATTTTTGTTCAAAGTGGAGAACATTCTGAACTCTTTCCCAAATCTGTTTCTCTCGCAAATAAATACATCATTTTTTATAATACAAGTAGATTCACCCAATTTTTATATTACTACATTACATGGATTATAGATCATTTATTTAATCAATACCCTATTTTTTTAATACCCTATTTTTTAACGTTTACTATGAAGATGCCTCTCAGATCTCCTACCGCAGGAAGCATACATGACTCAAGGTCCTGGCTGTTGCACTCAGAAATCCATTGCTATATTTTTATCAAGATTATGCTTCCCATGGACTGCTCCCAAACAGTAATTTTGTGTGGTAAGAAGACTAAGGCAGGCTCATTTCTGGAGGACACAGGAATCTTCTGATGTGCAACTTTAATGGTTTGAGTTCTCCTTGACAGTCTTGCTGAATGTTTCTCAGATTTGCATTACAGTCTACAGTGGTTCCACATTAACCTTCCTTTCTTCCTTTTCCTTCCACTCTAAGTCAAACTTAGCATCTGACAACTCTCTCAGCCTCAACTGACTTCTTCCATTTTCCTCATGAGAAGTTTTCCTAATAAATTTCTTGAACACTTATTCTCATTGCAGTGTCCACTCCCCAGAAGACCCAGACCAATACATTTAATATTTTTCAGCTATTTGGTAATATACACAAAGCACATGTGCGTGGAAAAAATCTGCATATTTTTATGAAATTGTGTCTTAAGGTTTACCATGTTTTCATCAATTATGTTCAGATCTCTTACACCCAGGTAGAGTTGGATTAGATGTGACAGAAAGTTTGATTGCCCTTATTCAACACGGCTCATTAAAACTATGTTTGTTTTTAAGAGTTGTTTGTTTTCCATCTCCCAAAGCTATGCCAGTTAACATGATTTATTGATACAGAGAACAAGACTATTCTTTATTAATTATATTCTAAACAATAACACTTCCTCAGCAGTTTACTTAGTGTTAGTACTAGCCTAATGGGAAAAAAAAATACTAGATCTAACTAATTGTCTTCTTTTCATTTCAATCATTTTCTCCTTCCTTAATCACAAATCATAAAACTTTGTTGATATTTTGCTTTGAATCTCAAATATTTTCACATTTTCCCTATGTGAATTTATGAAAGAATTAAAGTGCTATTCAACTAGTAAAATATTGCTTAGTATAAAATCTCATTTTTGTCATACTTAGAACAAAATCAAAGTCTTATATAAAGGTCATTTGAGTAAATGAGCTTCATGAAATGATTTACAGCTCATACTAAAAGGTCTATAGGATGTCATTACAAGTCAGACTAGTGATTGTCACAGATATTAAAAGAAAACTTGAACACTGTAAAGCCAAACTGTCACATTGCAGTATCTGAGATTGCCATGGAAAGAATTAACAGAATGAAAAATTGTTGCCAATTATACTTCATTCATGTGAATATTAGTCTTCATTTAACCCAAGGATCTCCCTGTTGACTTTTCATTCTGACAAAGACAAGGTTTCAGTGTTCTTTAAGCAATTACAATTTATTTAAATATGTAGTGAATAAGATTTTTTAAAACATACTATGTAATTTAGCATTTAATGAACCAGTTTTTAGCAAGTAAAATTTTTATTAATCAAACTAAGCAAAATTTCTTAATAGTCAAATGATTAAATGAATAAATGTGTAAACAGATTTAGTCTAGACTAGAAAAGAAAGTTTCATGATCTGTTTTCAAGCTACCCTGGGGCATAGGTAGGAAAATGAAATCTAGTTTACAAGCCACAACATGCCAAGTAAACATCATATGAGTGAGCCAGATAGATAGGGAAAGTGATCCTTGCTTACCCTTTAGTTATTCACCAGTTTACTAAACAAATTCATGATTTGTATCTAATGGTCCCAGCTTACTTTTAGCTTATATTTTAGATAATATATTCTTCTTTAAATTAGCTGCTGTATCTATAACACAAAACCTCTAATGGAATCAGTCTTTTCTTTTAAATTGCTAGCAAGAATCATAACACACTAAGTCCAGTGCTCCTATCACAACTTGAATAAGTAAAAATTCCTATGACTTAGTTTAATAAAAATACGTAAAATTGGACTACATTAAAATTGAAAACTTCTGTCCATTAAGGGACAAAATCAAGAGTGAAAGGCAATCTATGGAATGGGAAAGTTCTTGGGAAGTTCTTCCAAATCAGACATCTGACAAAATTAATATAAAAACTATAAAAAGAACGCCTACAATTCAAGAACGACAGCAAACAAAAAACAAAACAAACAAAAAAGAACAACAGCAAACAACCTGGCTGAAAAATGGGCAAAAGACTTGAATAGACATTTCTTCAAAGAAAATAAAAGTAGGGCTCAAAAGCACACGAAAATCTTCAGCATCACTAATCATTAGAAAATGCAAAAGGATGTTACCTCATCCCATTATGATAGTTACTAGGCAAAACAAAACAAAACAAAACAAAAAAACCAGAAACAACAACAAAAAAATGAAAATCACAAGAATTGATAAAGAGGTGAAAAAATTAGAACTCTATGCACTGTTGGTGGGTATGTAAAATGGGGCAGCTATATGGAAAACAGTATGATTCTTCCTCAAAATGACTAAACAATAATTATCATATGATCCAGGAATTCCACTTCTGAATAGATACCCCCAAAAACTGAAAGCAGGGTCTTAAAGAGGATTTGTGCATCCATATTCATAGCAGTATTATTTACAATAGTCAAAAGGTAGAAGCTACTTAAGTATCCATTCATGGATTAATGAATAAACAAAGTGTGATCCAAACACACAATGGAATATTATTCAGATTCAAAAAGAAAGCAAATTTTGCCATAGGCTTTCTGACACATGATACAACATAGATGAGCCTTGGGAACATTATGCAAAATGAGAACAAGCCAGTGGCCCTACACAAAGATTCCACTTGATACCTAAGTCTAGGTATCTTTGATTCCTAGATGCAGGTACTAAGAGTGGTCAAATTCATAGAGACAGAAAGGTGAATTTGGATTAGTGGCTGGGGAGAAAGGGGAAATGGAGAGTTGTTTAATGAGGGTAAAATTTTAGTTTTACAAGATGAATAGCATTCTGGAGATAGATTATACAACACGGGAATATACCTTGCACTGCTGAACAGTAACTTAATAATTAAGATGGTAAATTTTATGTGTATTTTATTACAATCACGATTTTCAAATTTTCACTGAATATTTTCTATGTAGTCAATAGGAAAAGTGGCAAATAAGCAGGGAAAGATTTCTTTTCTTAATTGTAATAGTTATACAAAAACATTCAATATATTTCTTGACACATAGAAAGGACTAAAAATAGTAACTGGTCTTAATTTTTCAGTAGACATAAAAATATATACATGTATTAAGTTTCTCTTCAGTTAATGACTTAGAATGAACAGGTGTTAATTTTTCAGCAGGAACACAAAAATGGTATTTTAAAAGGCTTTTTATTTTATAATACAATAAAATTTTACCTAAGATGGCAACTATTAAAAGGGATTTAGATCATAAGAGCTTCCTCAAAGCTCAGTTATTTCTACTTTCTTCTCCCTCAGTCTCTGAGGCTTAACTCCTTCAATTGTTTACACTAGCCCAGGCAGTCTCCTTCCTTACAGAATGGTATATAAATTCCTTCAACTGTACAGAATACATGAATGATGCAGCTAAAGATAAGGACAAGTAAACCAAAGTGAAGAGTAAATGAAATTCATGACAGCCTGAAATAAAGCTTACTGAAGGACTTGGTAAAAATCTCATTTGAAAGATTAGTAACCTGTGACCAAGGTGGTAATGTGATTTGCCTCAAACAGCACAACTAATTGAAAGGAAATCAGGTAGAAGAACTAGGAATTTCAGTTTCCTTCTTTTACCATAATAAAGCCAATTCACATGCATCCTAATTCAGGTAATTATTCTCTAACTTCTAATTCTAATTACATACATGAAGCTGGAAATCCAAGATAATTTTATCTTTCACTTCTGCGTGGTGGATATTTGGATCCTTCCAGTTTGGCTTTAAGGTCATTTTGCTTCCCATTGATAGTAAAAGTATTTTAATATGAATTTTTAGTTTATTTAGAAAACATTTTCTCAGTTAAGTCAAATAAATCTCTTTAATTTATAGACACATAAACAGCACAGAGAAAACATTTCCCTTCTTTTCAATTTTCCTTTTCCTATTACTGTCTTTACTTAATAAGAAAAATTTTTATTAAAATTTTACAATAAAATTTTTATTATAAATTTTACAGTGAAGATCTCTCATTGTTCAGAGACTTAACTATTTCAAATTTCAGTAATTAGAATTACTGACAAGAATCATGGTCATTTTTTTTTAAGATTTTATTTATTTGTCCAAGAGAGAGAGAGAGAGAGAAAGAGAGAAAACACAAGCAGGCAGATTGGCAGGCAGAGGCAGAGAGAGAACCTGGCTCCCCGCTGAGCAAGGAGCCCGATTCGAGACTCGATTCCAGGACCCTGGGATCATGACCTGAGCTGAAGGTAGCAGCTCAACTGATTGAGCCACCCAGGCGTCACCATGGTCATTATTTCTACCAATATTTCCATTTCAAATTTTGCAGCTTTTAAAGTTACCCAAAAAAGGTGATCTTTTTTGTAATTTGGACAGCTGTTTCTGGGCTTTGAGTACCAGTACAAAATCACGCGAACTGGGATTCCTGGGAGATTCAATCTGTTAAGCGTACCACTCTTGGTTTTGGCTTGGGCCCTGACCTCAGGGTTGTGGCATCAAGCCCCACGTTAGGTCCGTGTTTGGCTCTGAGTCTGCTTGGCTTTCTCTCTTTCCCTCTCCCTCTGCCCCTCTTCCCACTCCTACTATCTTTCCCTAAAATAAATATATCTTTAAAAAAAAATCATGTGAATTAAGTAAAATATGAATGCAATGCATGTATTGCTTACCTAATTTGCAAAAAAGTGTGAGCAATTTCTCCCAGAACTCTAGACTTGCTCTTATGAACAAAATACTTCCAAATACTCTGCCTCTAAGTAATAATAAAGAGAGAATTACCTGGTCACACAAACAGGTTCAAAATTTTCTGCTTTCATCGACAACTCAAGAATTTTCTTTCGGGGGATATTTTACCAACATCTGAGTACCACCTCAGGCAAGATGTGTAGCGAGGATATTGCCTGTTAATAGTTAAGACTATATGTGAGGGATGTTTGATGCTCCTTTTATAAAGATTCCAGGCTGATGACATGGCCAAGTTTTCTACGTCATTTCAGTGAATTTGCAAACACTTGGAGAGCAGGAAGCCTGCGAAGCAATGACCCAGAAAGGGTGGTTTAATAGGATATACTGTTTTTTGGTGGAGCTGCTTTGACCTGAAACTGAGAAGCAGTAGTGCCTGTAACTTTGAATAAGCTATGGAGGTGGAAAATGATAAAGAAAAAAAGGATATCGGGTCAGCCCTGACTGTAAAAAATGACTTCCACTGGGGAAAAACATTGTCATCAGTACTGACAACAGAAAAATATTTATTAAATCCACTAGTTTAAGTTTAAGTGTAATTCTAAAATCAGCAGAATGATTTTGAACAACTCTGTTTCCTGGAAAGAAAAAAGATAAGTATCAGTTCACTCCCTTTGGAGAAATATGAAAGAGATAGTAGCTACTCCATCATGTCCAATCATAGCAAATTTCTAGATGGCAAAATTGAAGTCAACTAATAATATTTGATATTTATTGCAGCATAAGTAACTAATATGTAAAGATTTTAATGCAATAAAGTTATATTTTAAATGGGATATCTAGCTTATTTCTGGTTGAATTCTACAAGATGCTCCCTGCTTCTACAATTTTAAAATACAAGCATAATTGTTATGGTCTGAATGGTCTGTGCTCTGCCCCCACCCTCCCACCCCCATTCATGTGTTAAAATCCTAATCTCCAAAATGATGGTATGAAGAAGCTGGGGTCTTTGGGAGGAGCTTAGTCCCTAAGGGTGGAGCCCTCATGCCCTTATAACGGAAGTTCCACAGAGCTCCCCAGCCCCTTCCACCACTTGAGTATAAAGCAAGAAAGTGTCAGCTATGTGAACCAGGAGAAAAATCCTAACCAAAACACAACCCTGTTGGCTCCTCCATCTTAGACTTCCCTGTTTCCAGGGGATGAGAAAAAAACTTTTGTTATATATAATCTATCCAGTCTGTGGTATTTTGTTGTAACAGCTCCAAGAGACTAAAGAGACTAAGACTAATTAAATGAAGAAAGCCTTAAAGGTAGCAATCAATGAAGTAATGAAATGAGATTTCAGTGTGAAACTTAAGAAATTTAAGACAAAAGAGAGAGAGAACATGCGCATGAGAGAGAACAGAGGACTCCACCCCGGCTACGCATTTAATTCTGAGAAGAACTGCATCTCTGAATATTAAAATTGATATGCTGGAATTTAAACATAAGCATGCACAATGGAAGAGTTGGCAGGCCAAGAAAGATTAAAAAAATCTTTTGTATTAGATGTTCCTGTGACAGGATATGAGCATTTTATCAAAAGCAAGAAAAAAGATCATTTTTTCATTCCTCCATAGTGAATTGAACTGAATTTCTAAACCACAAGACCGTACACATTCACAGGGAGATAATTTACCCAGTGTGATTGACTAAACAATCCACCGGATATCTCATATGTGTAACTTCCGAAGAGAAACCAGAAAGCATTTGTATTAGTTTGCTGGGTTGCCAAAACAAAGTACCACAGCCTGGTGGCTTCAACAGTGGAAATTTTTCTTAAAATTCTGGAGGCTAGAAGTCTGAGATCCAGGTGTCCCAGGCTTTGTTTCTTCCAAGCCCTCTCTCTTTGGCTTTGTAGATGGTGGCCTTCTCTGTCTTCACATAGTCTTTCTTCTCTGTGTGCCTGTGTCGTAGTCTCTTCTTATATGGACAAGAGTCATTTTGGATTAGGGTATACCCTAGTGGATTCATTTTTACCTAGTTTTTTCTTTAAGGACCTTATCTCCACATATAGCCACATTCTGAGCAACAGTGTTAGGACTTCAACCTAATTCTCCTAACTCTCCAATGAGAATTTGGGAGGGGCATAATTCAGCCTACTATATCATTATTCAACTCTGCTAGAAAGGACTGCACACAAGACCTGCTGATCTTTTCCCCTCTTTTTTTTTTTTTTAAGATTTTATTTATTTGACAGACAGAAATGACAAGTAGGCAGAGAGGCAGGCAGAGAGAGAGGAGGAAGCAGGCTCCCTGCTGAGCAGAGATCCCGATGCGGGGCTCGATCCCAGGACCCTGAGATCATGACCCGAGCTGAAGGCAGAGGCTTTAACCCACTGAGCCACCCAGGCGCCCCTCTTTTCCCCTCTTTTTACCCTTGCTTCTTCACAGTGGCATACAACACATAACACAACACCCAATATCCAAATTGTTACTTAGGGAGTAAGGAGTTCTCAGTTACACTGGGAAGCATATCATGTGGGATATACACACATTACATCAGAGTAATTTGAAGATCTGAACAAAGCTTACCATATTAATCTTGAAAATATTAAAAAGAAAGTGTGTGGCATAATGCATATATAAGAATTAATATCTTTAGGGTACCTGGGTGGCTCAGCGGGTTAAGCCTCTGCCTTCGGCTCAGGTCATGATCCCAGGATCCTGGGATCGAGCCCCGCATGGGGCTCTCTATTCAGCAGGGAGCCTGCTTCCCCCTCTCTGTCTGCCTGCCTCTCTGCCTGTTGTGATCTCTCTCTGTGTCAGATGAATAAAATCTTTAAAGAAAAAAAAAAGAATTAATATCTTTAAAGGTAAAAATAAATTTTCAAATTAGGCAATTTATGTTTTAAAATTACAAAAGAGACCAAATTCAAAAGAAAATATGCAATGATGGAGAAAAAAAAGGAAAAAAAAAAAAGTAAATTTCCACGGATGAAACTCCGAAGAGAAAATTAGTAAGAAAGCAGTGCCTGGGTGGCTCAGTCAGCTAAGCATCTGCCTTCAGCTCAAGTCATGACCCCAGGGTCCTAGGATCAAGCGTCGTATTGGGCTCCCTGCTCAGTGGGGAGCCTGCTTCTCCTTCTCCCTCTGCCTGCTGCTCCCCCTACTTGTGCTCTCTCTTGTGGTCAAAGAAATAAAATTAAAAAAAAAAAAAAAAAGAAAGAAAGAAGTTCACTAAACCTAGAGGTCTAAGTAAGATGATAAAACAACAAAATGAGATGAAAAGGTGAGTTTGGAGTAAGAAAAAAAATGAAATCCCAAAGGAACAAATTAGAGAATTATGAAAAATATTAGACCAAATTATAGAGTTACTATTTCCCAAATACCATCATATTGGACGTTAAGATTTAACATACAATTTTGTGAAGAACACAAACATTCTACTTATGGCATTTCATTAAAGAAAACTTTAACATAGTCACCGTGAAGTCAGAAATAAGAGATGGCATGACTTAGTTAATTATAAAGAATATAATAGAGAGGACACACAAAATGATCCTAGTTTGGGACAACTGGCATCCACAAACTAGAGAAGGTAACAAACATAAACCCTTTTAATATCCTTAAACACACTCTGAAGGCTACTGAAATTTAGGAGAAACTGTGTTACTAAGACACGAATCACTCCATGATTCGTTCTTCCGTCTTGCAACAGAACAATTTGGCTTTTCTCGCGTGGTGTTCCCAGCGGGAGAATGACCTTCTCAGGCTCCACTGTAGCCATGCACGACCATTGATTCAGTTTGTGCCAAACGATGGAAGCAGATATGAAAAGTACAACTTTCAGGTCACGTTTTTATAAATGATATTCTTGACCTTTCCTTTTTAAAAGCTCGTTAGAGGGTAGTAAGTTAATTGCAACTAAAGTATTAACCCACAGCAATGGAGAGAATATAAGTTGATCTACCAATACAAAAGCGTTTTCCATTAGAGTCTGCAACCTGAAAGAAAGGAAAAGTATAGTGACCAATAAATGGAGCACAATTTAAAAAGCTATTCTCTAGAACACAACCTGAATTTGGTACTGTGAAAAAGACAGCAAATTTTCCACAAAGGACTAAGAAATGCTCCAAATTTGAAGACTTTTATAAAAGGCAGTAGTGACAAATCTGACAGAATACCTGAAGAATAATGACCTTATAAAAAACTGTCACATCTCTAAAAGTGAGCCTAATAACAAGGAACAAAAATGAAAGGGTTCCTCTCTAAACCAATTTACTGAATGGTTTGTGGGAAATTAGGCAAACTAGTGCATGCACTGTTATCTCAGAATGAAGATCCACATGTTCTGGTACTTTGGAAGCTTGCCTTATTCAAAAGAACACAGAGGCACAATGTAAACATCACTGTGAGGAAACATTCAAAAATACTAGCTTGAATATTTCAAAAATCAATCCCATAAAAGGGGAAGGGGTTAGATTAGATTAACAGAACCTAAATAGGCACAATGAACAAATGCAGTGAGTGAATATTGGTTGTATACTGATATTAAAGATATAGCTGGGAAAGATATTTTAACAGATATGCACTTAGGTCAGAGATCTCCTTTGCTGTAATATTGATACTGTAGTTATGCAGAAGAAGGTCTTGCTTTTTTAGAGATGCCTGCTGAGGAATCATGATGTCTTCTTTAACTCATGTTCCCCAGAAAACAGCTGTCTAGGAGCTGAGACAAATATAGATAGGGTAATGTTTCATTCAGAGCAAGGTGGAAAGCATGAGAGGAAATGAAAGTGAGGCAGGGAAGACAAGCTAATTCAAGGGAGTGAATTAAATATTTGAGACATACCTTGCAGAAAACAAAAGCTGTTTGATCTGTCTTAGAGGTTATCTCCAGAAAGACTGTATGAAGCTACAACGCATGTAGAAACGAGATGGCAGGCTATTCATTCTTCCCATCTCTTATGGGTTATTGGTCACTGTCCACTCAGCAGAAAGAAACAAACCACACTCATATCTTCGTAGTTATAATTGCATTAGGCCGGACCATCACTGTAGCAGCCACTGATCTCCCACACGAGTTTCTGACCTCTGCACCATCATGATGTCACTGCATCATGATGTTACCAGCTCTTCACCAACATCAATGTGGCTTCTGTTGCCTTCAGAATGAAAAACAGCCCAACTTCAAATCCATCCCTGAGCTCCTACTTTACAGTACCATTCCTGGCACCAATTATACTATTCCCTAGAAAACAGGACCTGAGAAAAAAATTGTATGTGCTAAGACTGAGTTGGGGGAGGGGTGATTTCAGAGATGCAGGCATGAGAGCAATGGAGGAGTGAAGCAAGGAAAGAGGGGCAGTGATTTGAGGTGTTGCACTCCTGAGCTGGCCACAGTTCCACAGCTTGGTGGTTTGGCTGCACATGCCACCTCCAGAGAGGCTGTACAAATCTACTGCACCTCGAACTAGTTTGTGAGGTGGAAACAGGGAGAAGAAAATAAATTCATCAGTTGCTTCTTCCTCTTTGCTCCCATGTCTCATTATCAAAATCATTTCCATGAAACTTAACTCTGCCTCATTCCCAGGTTGTATCACCTGACCACCAGGCAGGTTATAGTGAAGCCAGAATCCCTGCAGTCCAATCTAGCCAGGGAGCAGGGACAGTGGTTCCTCCTCTCAGGCACTGAGGCATGGGACTCTTAGGTCTATGGTAGCATCAGTGTCCACAACTTGACAACTGTGAAAATGGCATGAGCCTTAGCCAGAGCTGTTTTGGTAAGGAAGCCCAGCAAGAGTTGAGGCCTGAGAACGGGGATGAGTAGTTCTGGAATGTTCTAAATCTGGGTCTGGTACAGACTTGCAACATACTTTCAAATGGTTTGGAAGAAAATGATGGATAAAGGGAGTAACAGATCAAGCAAAATAATAATGTTTGACTAGAGGACACACATGCATGTGAACACATTATATTTAGATTCTCTATATTTGAAAACTTTCAAAGTTGAAAAAAATCAAAGTCATAAAAATAATAAGCATGATTTCTGAAGATGAAAAAAATATAAGTGACATTTTAAGAAATTTCATAAAAGGAAGAACTAAAAAAGGAGTTGTTGAAAATACAGGAAATACACAGAATCAATGTAGAAGTATAATATTTCTTTTCCTTTTTAACTTTTAAATGATGCTTTTTAAATGTTTTATTTAAATTTCAATAGACACTGCGCTCTATTTTTTTTAAAAAAATTCCTGTAATTCTAGCTGTATACATGCATGTAACAATTTAACTTGTTATATATCTGCTCCAGTTGATGGACACAGTATTCTGAGGTGTGAACACATTTAAGCAAACTAAAAGAGGAAGACTGGCTAAAGCATTGGGGTAGCATGAAAGGAGAGGCTTCTTTAGAATATGGCTGCACAGCTTTCTGCTGATGTGACAAGTCTGGGTATGACTTGCGAAACAAGACATGGAACCCGTGCAAGGACTTTTGACCTTTAAAATTGCAGTGATTCTCATCAAGAAGCTTCTGCAAGAGAGATTTCAGCAAATATTAGCCTCCTCTGGGAAAGACAAGATAATTTAATGTGAAATTAGTTTCAAATTTTGATCATTACATGACACCAGGCATTTTTATTGAATTGGAACAATTTTGCCTCTTTAAGTGACCAGAGAAACTTAAATTATTTTAGAGCAAGTATAAGAATCAAGAGGCTCACACATGTTATCATATAAGATGAAGGATACTTTTAGCATTTGGTATTTTAAAGGGCACTGTGAGACTCATCTTATGATTCTTGTTTCATTCAACAAGACTTTTTCATAAACATATGATAAGGATGGCAATTTTTATGCAAATGTTTTTGCTTCTCTGAATTTTGTGTAATTTTCTATATTTGTAGGACAATTTTTAAAAAACACATTTAAAAATAAATAAGCAATTTTAAATATTTAATTTTATTTTGGATACACACACACATACACACACATATGCCTAATGTGTATATATGCTTATTTTTTTGAACTTGAATCATTAACATTTACCAATATTATGGACACTTATCATTTCTTTTATGACATTTTATCAAAGCCTTTAGGAAAATTATTCTATTTGTAACAATTTTCCTCTGGAAAAGTATAATCTACTTTTAAGAAGTTACTTTATGATTCTAGTAATGAAAGGAAGGGGCTGCCTGACACTTGTTTTTCTAGAAAAGCTAGAGAAATTGACAAGTGTCAGGTCAGAAGGAAGCAAAGGGGGAAGAGGAAGTACTTCGGGGTTGCAAGGTAAGGAGAGTCTGATGCTCACTCGAATATATATATATATATATTTATATGTATATATAAAGCTTTTATACAATGTGTGTGTGTGTTAAAATTAAAGCTTTGCAGTAAAGCAGACATGCGAACTCCTGGTTTATCTCTATAGCTTGAAAAACACCACCATTTGGAAGAATCAGCTATAGCTACAGTAGTACTTAGCAGACAGGTTTCTCTTTGTTCTTTACAGAATATCCCAAGCAGGGCTCTCCCTTCAGAGTAGAGACAGATTCTACATTTGTTTTTTCATTTCCCCCAAGGGACAATGATTTCTATTTGGAATAAAATGTTCACAGACAAATATCACAGGACTGAGTTCAAGTCTTAAGGAAGTCTTTCTCTCATCTCTCCTATTAGACACACACACACACAAAGACACATACTTACTAATCATGTTTTATAAATTTGGGCAAGGCTTTTAATGTTGTTAGCCTCAATTTCCTTATCTACACACGAGGAGTAACTACACTGTCTCTAAAATCTCTAAAATACATACAGCATGTGAGGTATTTTGGTGAGTACATTTAAGTAATTAGGGGATTTCTATATAAGATTTTACTAGTAGTAATACTACAAATATTAAAAGTCAGGAGCTTATCACTATAGCTTTCAATTACATTAATTTAGGACATTATCGTAAATGGACTAAATTTTGGCCAAGTGTAACTTTTTTTTTTTTAATGGTGGTTAGATCCAGTTTAGTGCACATAGGAGATTTTATAGTACATTGTTTCAAATTTTCTGCAGTAAAAATAATGTAACAAAGTGCAACACTGAAAGCACTATGGTAAAAGCATTTTAGGTGAATTAAGCTTTCTATGAGTATAAAGGAACACAAAAAATGTTATTTAAAATCAAATAACATCTACCTATTTGAAGTCATAATGACTTCAGACCATTGGACTATCACAACATTATACAACCCTTCACAGCAAAAGACTGATGAGTCCACAATACACACTAAACATTCAGAGAAAATCGGCCGATTTTTATCCCTACTTTTATAAATTTTGACCTCAGAAAGCCTGTGATAAAAGGCTACTGTACCTTGAGATTTTTTTGCTGTTCATTTTTGAAATGTAATTAAGCTTCAGCCCTATTATTCCCTGACAATGGAAAAGCCATCGATTGTGCTGCTTTTGAAATCCTGTATCACATTAGGCACTTTCTAATAATGATGCCCTTGGCTTAAGAAGAAGAGAAAATTGACTTGACTTAATTAAAAACTCTGAAGATCCTGTCTATTATTTTTTCATAGAACTTATTTGGGCCATATGCCAATTATAGAATGAACATGTAAAAAATCTTCTGTCAAATGGAGATAAAATAAAATGATATATGGTAAAGTAAATCAGATTGTAAGAAGTGAGATTTGTCAGACTAAAAAATTTCTAAGCAGAATGCACATCAGTGAAGTTTCAAAATGGGAGCACATTCATCTCTGTTAGTCTCGAGTGCCTTAGGTCCAAAAAAAGAATAGGGCTTTGCCAAGAAAGGTGAGTTTGTAGTATAAAAGCCTCTCTCTTCAAGCATAATTACTACAAACTTCAGTGAATAATGAAGAAGCTCTTATTATCTTGGTACCATCTTTCCACCTCCTTCCATTTTATTTTCTCTTACAATGAAATAGTCCACATTATTATTTCTGAGTGAATCCAAAGCCAGGAAGCCACAGACAGCTTGGAAGGTTTTCAACTTGCAGTCTTCATTCTAAGTCAGAACTACTTGAATTCACCAATGAGCAAGTCAAAATAAGAAATGAAGTTCAGTCTCCTGTTACACCTTCAAAAACCTAACTACAGTCACTATTGTTTAACACATCAAAATCTACTTCATGAAATCTCTGACATCTATCTTTCTTTTTATCTTTTATGTATTTAGAATTGTCTATTGCTTTCCTGTGCTCTCTGGTTCCTCACCACATTGTATAAAATGGTCAAACAGCTGCTGTTTCCTGGATGTGTGCATAATATTTTATGACAATTCATTTTTTTCTTTTGCTATTAATTCTTGGCCATACACATACATACCTATTATTTCTGTCATTTGTTTTGTCTCAGAATACTGCTTCATATTTATTTAGATATAACTTCATACATGTAATTATGTATTAAATAACTGGTATTTTATTTCATTTTTAAAATCATATTTTTAATATAAAATTACAAAATACATGTCATTGTATGATGTTTTATTAATGTGATTTAAAATTTGAATTGGCTTCCAATCAACCAGATAAAAATTTAAAATCTTGCCATCCTTACATAAAAGGTTTCCTACAATATGCCCCAAACTAACCTAGCTGGTTTTCTATGGAGAATTTGGTCTTAATCAATACTCCCGCCAAAATGAATTTTCCCCATACCTGAGAGCCCTTCTCTGCATGTCTGCTTCAATCTTTGTGGTATTCTCTTTTATCTACTAGTCAACCTTCAAATTCCATTGTTAATAGTGCTCTCTAATTTAATTTTTCAGATCTGTTTCCACTAGGGAAAAGTATGATTTTTTTTTATCTTCTAAAACCCAATAACAATTTATTGGTGTTCCCTTTCTGATTCAGCACCAGCTTCCATAATTCTTTTCATATATTAGGCCTTTGAGTATTAGCCGTCCCTTGAATTTGTATACTTTGACACATAAAGTCTGTTTTAGATAAGCCATCCATATGTTATAGCACTGATCTGCACATCTGAAGGAAAGTTGGCTTCTGGAAAGGGAAATATGACTAATCTACTAGGTTCCGGAGGGCTCAATATATGGAGAAAAACTTCTACAGCAAGCTTAATTAAGTAGTAACAATTAAATTACCAGGTTGAGGTGGGTGAGGTGGGGGAATGGAGAGGCAAGTATTATGAAGAGAAGACTGGCATAATAGAACATCACCATCATCACTATCATCACCATCAACACCATCATCATAGAGCAAAGGCTGTATGCATAAGAAACAAAGGAAACTTCCCAAATATTAAAGTTGGTGTTTCCCCCCTACCCCGCCGGGGAAGATTATACAATTGAATACAAATACCACACTCACAGACAGAAGTGTATACACATGATACTGAAAAAGAACAGCACAGATGAAAATTTTTTAAAGATTTTATTTATTTATTTATTTATTTGAAGAGGGAGAGATCACAAGTAGACAGAGGCAGGCAGAGAGAGAGGGGGAAGCAGGCTCCCCGCTGAGCAGAGAGTCCCATGTGGGGCTCGATCTAAGGACCCTGAGCTCATGACCTGAGCCAAAGGCAGAGGCTCAATCCACTGAGCCACCTCCAGATGAAATTTTGAAGCTGCTGATGATCTTCAGGTCCTTTGGGTCAGTGCGATACCACAAGAACTTGAGTTAGCCCATAAATACAAGGAAATGAAGCAAATCAACTTCAAAACAAACAGGGGTGCCTGGGTGGCTCAGTGAGTTAAAGCCTCTGCCTTCGGCTCAGGTCATGATCCCAGGGTCCTGGGATCAAGTCCCATGTCAGGCTCTCTGCTCAGTGGGGAGCCTGCTTCCAGCCCCCCGCCCCTGCCTGCCTCTCTGCCTACTTGTGAGCTCTCTCTCTGTCAAACAAATTAATAAAATATTTAATAAAAAAAAAAAACCCAGTTAACAATAATGCATTGAAATAAACTAGAATTATTATTGTTATTATACCCAAAAAAGAATAGATACAATAAATTACTTAAACCCTGAACTGCATGTGAACTTGTTTAAAATAATGAATAGTAAATATAATACAAATAAAAGGAAGAGATACTTCACAAAATAGGCAGTAAACTTATGGAAATCATTAAACTGCAAAGGAATAATGTAACTTGAAAATGCAATAGTTCACTCAAAGTTTGAGGTTATATTAGTACTGAAAAAAAATAACATGCTAAAAGAGCACTGTGTATATCTTATAATATATAATTGCATTTAATAAACTCAGTTACACCTGCCTCTCTCTTCCACTAGTCTGCACGTATCCAGTGTAAGAGCTGCTCATTTGAAGTTTGATAGATCAAGGAACACAAGAATGAATCACTCAGCCATTATACGACATTCACCATATTCTTCAAGATAACCCAAAACCTAGGGGTAATAACCTCGAAACAAATGTCAATTGAAATACTTTTCTGTGGGGTACCTGGGCAGCTCAGTGGGTTCAGCCTCTGCCTTCGGCTCAGGTCATGATCTCAGGGTCCTAGGATTGAGCCCCGTATCGTGCTCCCTGCTCAGCAGGGAGACCACGTCTCCCTCTCCCGTTCCCTCTGCTTGTGCTCTCTCTCTTAATCTCTCTCTCTTTCTGTGAAATAAATAAATAAAATATAAAAAAAACCTTTTTTTGGGAAAAACATTCTAATGAGAATATTAGACTGCATGAATAGAGGATCTACAGTCACTACAGTATAGGAGCCCAGCAATCCGAAATGATGCCAACTATAAACAACTCAACAACCAGAACCACTGCTTGTGTGTATCAGCAGATTATTGGTTCACTTAGATTCAGCAAGGAAATGCTTGCACTCCCACTGAATGCCAAAAATCAAAACGAACTTTTCACACAATTGCCAGTTTACGGATTAATATACTTGGATCCTTGGGTTAATAAGGCCACACAAATGGTTAGACTCTAAAGCAGTTAAGTTAGTTCTATTAAGTTCCATTATAACAGAACAAGTAACTGTATTCCCTTGCTGATATCCTAAAAATACTCACTTTTGACCACAGAGGTCAACAAGCAGAAATTAATGAATGAATCACCTTAAATCTATTAAAAATCTGAATAAAAAGAATGAACATAATTCAGAGTAATTTTTTTCATAATTACTGATAAAGTGAGAGAATTTTGTGTTGATTTATTGTGGTAAGACTAAAAATACAGGGGCACCTGGGTGGCTCAGTGGGTTAAAGCCTCTGCCTTCGGCTCAGGTCATGATCTCAGGGTCTTGGGTTGGAGTCCAGTATCCGGCTCTCTGCTCAGCAGGGAGCCTGCTTCCTCCTCTTTCTCTCTCTGCCTGCCTCTCTGCCTACTTGTGATCTCTCTCTGTGTCAAATAAATAAATAAAATCTTAAAAAAAAAGACTAAAAATACATCACATAATCATTCTGACTTTTCGGAAAAGAAAAGTATGAAAACTGTATTTTTGTAAAAATTGTATTAATTATAACACACATGAACAATATATGAAGGTAGCAACATTGCTTAAGTAACGTGTTCACTGCTTTGGGTAACTGATATAAAGAAAACACTGTTACAGATTATACAATTTAGGTTAAATAAAAATTAGAAAACCAATAAAAATATCTCAAAATTAATTTTTCTTTAAATATTGAGACCTATAGAAATGCATATGCATATCAAATTCTGTATTAAAATTAAAGGCAACAAGTATTATATCTTGTTCAGATTATGATAAATTATTAATGTACTTTGCCAAGGTATGCTAAATGACAAAATATATACACATATAGCTTTAAAAGTGAATTCGGCTGTTAAATTCACAATTTGAGGAGTATCATATATGGAAAAAAATGCATTATATGGTGTATCTGTTTTTAGATTACTTAATATAACAAGACTTGGCATGTTATATTAAGTATAATAGCTAAAGTAGATGCAATTTTCTTAACCTATGAAAATCAACTGTATGTTTGATTATTGTGTTTTTTCTTCATTTTTTTTACATGTAAGTTTTTGTGTAAATGAACTAGAATTTCTTGCAGAATCTCCCTACATTTCCATTCATGGTGCAGTCTTCTGAACGGAGGCAGAGTGTAGTGAGTCAGTGATCTGAATCTTTACTAAAATAATTAAGTCCTAACTGAGTGTGTTAAAAACTTTAAAAATGACTTCAGAAGACAATAAGTTAGTCAGACTCTGAAACATATTAAATAGATTCAACCCTGCAATTTTGCTTAGCATGCACATTCAGAAACCAGAATCAGAGGCGAATTTCACACATGCAGATGAGCACTTGTGAACAACTCACAAAATAAATGCTATTTAGTCTGAAAAGCCTTGTGATTTGGGAACCATTCTACTAGATAGATGCCAAATTAGCTGATAATTGCCCTAGGCTGAAACTAGCCATACTGTCTGGTACTGATAAGTACTTGAAAAATAACATTTCATAATTGCATGAATCTTTATTAAATGAAATAAACCTGTAAAAATCATAGAAACACCAAAAACCAAACATATTGCTAATGCAAATTACTCCTTTGTTAGAGAATAATATCATTTTTTAACATTGCTTAAAGCAATTCAATTGAAAAGCTAAATCCACAATTATACTGCATGTTATGCTTGGATAATATCTCCATTCACATAGCCCATGCTTTACCCACACATGGATGCTAAATTGTGGCAGTGTGTGTGGGTAAAGGAGTTTACAAGATAAATTATTGTTAATCCTTGGCATCTGGAAAAATAATTGGTTTTCCTAAGCAACAAACTAAAATCATTTGTAGTGGCTTTTGCCTACCCTACTACTGAAGATTATGTCTTCCTCAGAATACTTGTAAAGTCAAATTCCACACAATCTGTCTATCATGTATTTTGTTCTTATTGCTATGACAATGTGTATAGACACAATTGTATTGCCTTCTGTTTCTGGGAAATTTCTTAGCAATATAACCTTGTCACCTGAGGCAATTATTAGTCACCTAGAAAATAGTATGGGTATATATTTGAAAGTTAGAGAAGCAAAAATAAATCATAAGTTTTTACAATTTAGAAAGATGTTTGCTCATAATTTCTACTACCATATTGCCATGTTTTTCTTATGCAGCTCCATTGTACAATGCCAGCACCTAACCTGTATAAATTTCTCTTGAGTCAAATAATTGATTTTCTTTTTTTAAAATTTTTATTTTTTAAATTTCTTTACAGTGTTCCAGAATTCACTGATTTTAACTTAAAAGAATAGATGCGCACTGATTTAAATATAAGACCATCTAGATATCAGCATATAGATTAACTGTTACTTACAGAAGGTATGATTTTCTAAATGTCCATGAACATATAATTGGGGGACAGGGAAACAAAGCAACTTCCCTTGCTTGGGAGGAGGCAGAGATCCTTACCCAGTATGTTTCATTACATAAGAAATCAAATTAGTTTGAAAGTTTAACTTTGATAGCCCAAACACATTCATAAATTATATCTCTATGACTATAAAATAAATATATCATAGGATGTAACACAGATGGAATTATAGAACAATCTAATGGTGAATTTGAGATTTGAGTTCAGTTATTATCATAGTAAAAAGAATGGTGTACCCTGATGAGGTTCTTTGATCTTACAAAATGAAAACACAATTTTCAATGCTTACAATTCTGTAAAGATTGATAGTATTAGAAAACACTTCTTTCTCAACTTCCCATTCTTACTTTTCTATAAAGAAATTCTATTATATCACATTTAATAACCCAGTCTGACTCACTTCTCTCAGTAAATCTTTAAAAGTGAAAAACATCCATTAACAAAATTATATTCCTATATTCAATCATACTTCAGTTGCCAAGTTGTCTAGAAGTTACCCTCTGATTGTTTTCCAGTGCTATTATCTGCTGCTATCTGTGAAAAAGATATTGATAGAAAAGATGGGGTACGAGGAAGATGGAGTGGAAACTTAGTTTTTCAATTCTTTGTGAGGCTAAGAGATAAGAGACTAAGGCATTTTGTTATCACTTAATAACTAATAAGCTTTTTACTCCAGTGATTCCTCCTTGGTGGTAATTCTACCATAGGTATTAAAAAAGGAAAGGACAAATATAGAATCACCTATCAAGCTTTTAACGTATTCACGCCTACGTTTCTGCCAGATTACTAAATCCAGATCCCCTGAGTACAAGAGAGCATGCACTCTTATCTCCTTTCATGATTGTGCATTAAGCCTCTTTAATCTCTTTTTTAGTTCTGTCAATTTCTGCTTTTCATATTTTGAAGCTATATTATTAGACAAACACGTACTTGTTAAAATACTTCCAGATAATTACCCATTTATCATTCAGTATATCCTTCTTTACTTCTTGCACTAAAATGTATCTTCTCTGATATGAGTGCATTTACACCTGCTTCCTTTTGCTTAGAATTTGTATGATGCATGTATTTCCAGTTACAACTTCTTATTTTTAACAGTTCTTGGTTCCTATATTTCAGATGTTTCTTTTATAAGCAACACATAGAAATTTAAAGAAAAAAGTGTCTTTCAATTCAGCCTGAAAAATCTTTGTCTTACAAATGGAATATTTAGCTCACTTACATTTAAATTAATAACTGATATTTGGGTTTATAACAACCACCTCACAACCTGTTTCCTATTTTATCCAACTGTTATCTATACCTTTGTTCTATTTTGTCTTCTTTTTAAATAACCAAATGTTTTTCATTATTACCTTTATCTTCATTAGTTTTACATATTTTTATTATTTTAATATATACCCTAAAACTTACAATAAGTATATTTGAATTATTATAGATGAATATACATTAGTACTTTTAAAAACTAATAGAAAGTATTAACATATTAGGACATTCTAACTCTATTTACCCTTTTTTGTATACTGTTGTCATTTTTACTATACATAGAAGTATACCATGTAAACTTAAGACCCAATTAGATTTACCTAAATACACTTTTTAGTACTCTTTATTCTTATTTAATTATTGTTATGTTATTGAAAATAATTTTCCTTCTTCCAAAAAAAAATCCTTTTTTTTTTTTTAAACTGAGATACTGCTAACAAATTGTTAGAGGGAAAAAGAAGAAATATCTTTGTATCAACTTCACTTCTGAATTCTAGTTTGGCAGTTGCCTCACCCAGAAAGGGAGGGTTGTATTCTCCTGAAAGTACTTTGCTTGTAAGACATTTGCTAGGGAGTCTTCTCAGGGAGAAAATTTAAGAGGGAGCAAATTTAAAAAGACTGGCAAAAAGAGAAGCGCAACAGCATTACATTTCTAAGAACTGCCTCAGTAAATCCAATAGGGCATCTCGTTCTCAAATGGTGATTATAGTCATCCCTAATTAAAGCAAGTGAAATGAAAGTTTATTTACTCATACCAACCAGTTACTGGATACAAACTGTTTCTGATGAGGGAGTATAAGCTTGGATAAAGTCATCCATCTGGACAGGAGGAGTTCCTCTTACTTCTGGTAGAAAGTTAGAATATAGCTAGTTCATTTCAATTCAGTTAGGGACAGAAGTGATACAGAGTTGAGTTTCCCTACTTTACACTGTTTAGTTCTGATTCACTTCATTTCTGAGATAGAGGCTATACAGAGATCTGAACAAAGAATTTGCAGTAGAGTCTTTCCTAGGCCCTTTCCTTTTCTCACATAGCAAACTGCCTCTTACATATAATCCCAAATTGCTTGCCAACTAACTGGAGCACAATACATTAAAAACAGCCCTTGGGATTAAATTACTGAGTGATTCTTGTAATTCTTCATTTCAAGCCAAAGGCATAGCCAGGTTTTAACAGCAAAATGTATGAATCTGAAATGTTTTGAAGTCAGGAGGGTTGTCCTCTGTCTTGATACCTGGGACAAATTCATATACAAATATTACTCTTTGAGAACCTTCCCCATGTGTGTCTGCCACTATAATCATTGACATTTTAATGATTTCTCACAATACCTTTGTAGAAATTTTTTAAATTAAATTTTTTTTCAGTGTTCCAAAATTCATTGTTTATGCATCACACCCAGTGCTCCATGCAATACGTGCCCTCCACAATACCCGCCACCATGCTCACCCAATCCCCGACCCCTCTCCCCTCCAAAACCCTCAGTTTGTTTCTCAGAGTCCAGAGTCTTTCATGGCTTATCGCCCCCTTTGACTTCCCCCAACTCACTACTCTTCTCCATCTCCCAACATCCTCCGTGTTATTTCTTATGTTCCACAAATAAGTGAAACCATTTGATAATTGACTTTCTCTGCTTGATTTATTTCACTCAGGATAACCTCTTCCAGTCCCGTCCATATTGATATGAAAGTTGGGTATTCATCCTTTCTGATAGAGGCATAATACTCCACTGTATATATGGACCATATCTTCTTTATCCATTCGTCCGTTGAAGGGCATCTTGGTTCTTTCCACAGTTTGGCGACTGTGGCCATTGCTGCTATGAACACTGGGGTACAGGTGGCCCTTCTTTTCACTGCATCTGTATCTTTGGGGTAAATACCCAGTAGTGCAATGGCAGGGTCATAGGGTAACTCTATTTTTAATTTCTTAAGGAATCTCCACACTGTTTCCAAAGTTGCTGCACCAACTTGCATTCCCACCAACAGTGTAAGAGGGTTCTTTCTCCACATCCTCTCCAACACTTGTTTACTGTCTTGTTGATTTTGGCCATTCTGATTGGTGTAAGGTGGTATTTCAATACGGTTTTGATTTGAATCTCTCTGATGGCTAATGATGTAGAAAATGTTTTAACAGCCATTAAAAAAAAAATGTTCTTTTGGACCATTACCCAAGGGGGCTGGGGATGACACTCTCCACCTCCATCAAGACCTGAGTTCTTGAATCTTACTTCAGTTCTGTTTTGGCTTATCTCTATCTTTAACTATGTAACATTGAACTTACTGTCTTCTGCATTTAGCTTTTTGTTCCAGTTAACTTCGTCAAAATGACATCACTTAAAAAAATTTGTGGGGGGGGGGCGCCTGGGTGGCTCAGTGGGTTGAGGCCTCTGCCTTCGGCTCAGTTCATGATTCCGGGGTCCTGGGATTGGGCCCCGCATCGGGCTCTCTGCTCAGCAGGGAGCCTGCTCCCCTTCCTCTCTCTCTGCCTGCCTCTCTGCCTACTGTGATCTCTGTCTGTCAAATAAATAAATAAAATCTTAAAAAAAAAAATTTGTGGGTACAAGAGTAAACGCATTTATTCTTACATATCCACAATAAAAGCATTTATTCTTGCATATTTGCAAGCCTGCTAGATTTTGTCTGTTGTAGAATGGGTTTAGTGGCAAAGATCTCTTCTTGGGAAATCTAAGTGGTAGGCTATGTTAGCTCTGCTTCCCATGTCTCTTCTCCTTTTTGGACTACCTGGCTGGCTTGTCTGTTATTTTCACAATGATGGTAGAATTGTAAGAGAGCATGTATAAATGTATATAATGTTTTTTTAAATTCTACTTTTAGAACTGCTCACTGATGCAAGTCATATGGCCAGACCAAAGTCAAAAAGTGAGAAATTAAACCCCACCCTTTCAAGGGGAAGAACTGCAAAGTAATATCATGACAAAAAGCTGTGATTTCAGGAGGATTAAAGAATGGAGATCAATTGTGAATCCACATCTTCCTTCCATGCCCCTGAATGGGTGGGATGGGGGGCCGAGGGGTTGAGAGAGAGAGAATCCCAAGCAGGTTCCACGCCTGGAGCAGAACTCCACATGGGGCTCCATCTCACGGACGCTGAGATCAACCTGGGCCAAAATCAAGAGTCTGATGCTTAACAGACTGAGCCACTCTGGTGCCCCCATTCCTCTGGAGTTTTTATTTCTCTCATCTACTTGAAGAAACTGGAGTTATTTCAGTGCTCAGGCAGTAAATGGTACTTCGGGTCTCTTTATTTTTGCATTTTTGGTATATCAGAGAAATTTGTCTTATAGTCCATATTCTATGAAACTTTTAGGGACTTATAACATACAATGGATTTATAACTAGAAGATGGTTATGCCTGGTGAAATTAATAGATACATAACATATACAGTATAAAGTCATTAAAAATTTATGACAACTGATTTGTAAAATTTGTCTTATTTCCTTATAGTTACATGTTTATGATATTAATTGGAACTATTTCTAGGTACTGGGAAGATTTTTTAAAAATATGTTGTCTATGAACATACTTAATAACTTGTCTTTCCTTGTTCCCCCAATGAGAATAAATTCTCATCATCCTTAGTCATGATCTGTCCTACTCATATATTTAGTTTCTAAAAATTGCTGCTATTGAAATGAGAATGCATCTTTTCCATGCATATCAGATGCATTTCTATTTTAGATGCTGAATAGACACTTTATGCTCTTAATTCATTTAAAATTTTTGAACCTAGGCTATTGCATGTGTATGTGTGTGTGTGCAATGCACATGTATTGTGCATAATCTCCTCCTTATCTCTCACAGCACCAAGCAAACACTGAGATTTTCCTACGTGAAGGAAGTCCTGCTAAGCTACTGCAGATACACTGAGCCATGGTGAAACAGAAGGTCATAAAACAGAAGGTCCCCTTGAGAGTCTTGATCTCCAAACATCATTTCTGTAATAAAACTATTGAAATAAGCACTTTAGTTAAATGTTGTACTATCATCATTACTTAGAAGTAATACAAATAATGCACTTACATTGAATTGCTCTTTAAAAAAGAACTGCAGAAGAAAAAGATTACTTATTTCAAATAGGGTTAATTTTACTTTTCAAAACTCACTGTGTCGGGGCGCCTGGGTGGCTCAGTGTGTTAAAGCCTCTGCCTTCGGCTCAGGTCATGATCTCAGGGTCCTGGGATCGAGCCACACATCGGGCTCTCTGCTCAGCGGCGAGCCTGCTTCTCTCTCTCTGCCTGCCTCTCTGCTTACTTGTGATCTCTATCTGATAAATAAATAAAATCTTTAAAGAAAAAACCTCACTGTGTCTTTGTCACATATTAAAAACATGTGACACTACTGCTAGTTTAAACTCAATATAAAATTTTACCGTATCTTTCTGATATTTTTAGCTTCTTTGTCAGAGTTATCTTCCCTTATTTGGATGGATGAACTGGAGAAGCATGCATATTCTCCCAATTCAAACAAATGAGAAACTAAATATAAAAAACAAATTAACCCTAGCTTGTTTGGCTTATTTTAAAAGCACCTAGACATATAAAAACTGAATTAATAAAAAAGAAAAATACTGCATTTTTTTTTTTTATTCTGAGGATTTTAACATTTTACACAGGCATTAAAATTTTGCACGTGGAATGCCAGTAAGAAAACCTAATTACATTGAAAAACTTAAAAAATGTTCCTTTCTAATGCTATTTGTGTACTGAAGAATTACATTTGAAAAATCATTCCCTTATATTTAACCCTTTATCAATCTTGTTTTTTCACCCACAACTGTAATGTTAATGAAGGCAGAGATAATCAATCTCAGCACTAAAGAATATACATATATACACATATTAGTTATTATTTTATATTTTTGTTATTCATTTTTAATCTCCTTTGATTCTATCAATATACAAGTAGATACTTCAGTGGTTTTCACATTTAATTCTATTTTTTTAAATTCCATTACTCAAAGACAACTTAATTGATAGCAATTTTAGAAAATATAAATACTGTGCTAAGCCTTCCAGTACCTTCCTTAGAAAGCATTTTGGAAGCCCTGAATCATGATTTTTTTTTCCCTCCATGATTTATATCTTCAGGACAGCTGTCTTCAGAGTCTTCACTCAAGAGTTATATTTATTTATACACATATGTCAAATACAAATTGAGAGTATTAATCTGGGAGACAGTCCAGGTAAAATCCAGATCTAACTAGAATTCTTTCTTATCTCTACTCAAGAAATGTACATCTTAAATTGGGGAAGAAATAATCATTTGCCATTCCAGTGATTCAATTTACTTGCATTGTTTGGAATGTTACAGATTTATTACTTCTAACCTGAAAACAAACAAAGAAACGTTGAATCTTAATCCAACCTGGCACATTTCTAAGTGAATGGATTGGGTAAGACATTGAAGATTCTGAGTTTGGGGTACATCTATGATATACCATTTTGTGATGAACTTAATACAAAATGTGTAATGTAATATTATTATTTTTTCCCAAAGATGAAAATGCTGAGGATAAAACTAAGTATCCCAGACTCATACAACTGGCAGGAGGAATAGTCTCAATTTTAACCCAAGTGTCTTTTAAGCCTGATTCCATGCTCTAAATGATGTACTACATAATATCCATAAAAAGAATATGTGTTTGGGTAGGAGGAAAAAATCTTAATTAAATGCTTGTGTAGTAAGCCTTTTAAATTGGTTTCATTTTCACAGCAACCTTTCCAGGAGCTATCCTAGAATACGAATCTGGGAGATATGAAGGAATTTGTCTAGCTAAGCTCATAGCAGAGCCATGTAATGAATACAGGTCTCCTAGCCACGAGGGATCTATTTTCCAACATTCTATAGTTCTTTTCATTTGTTCTATTTATAATATGGAAACTACATATATTCCTCAAATTAGAGACAAATCAGGTAGCCGGCATTTTCCAAGATGATTTTATATTTTTTTAAAAATCAACATTCTTCCCCCACAAAATACTGGAATCACAGTATATGATGGAAGAGTCTTGGGAGTGGAAGAGATATGATTTAGTGGATGTACGAGACTATTTTATCATTCATCGATCGGAGTACCTTTTGTTTTCAGTTTAGTGCCCTTATAAATAAATCTGTTACCCTGAAGAAATAGGCACAGGTTTTTGAGGGGACACAAGTCTTCATTTCTATGGCATAAATGCCCAAGATTGGGTCATATGGTAAGTATATATTTAGTTTTTAAGAGACTGCCAGACTGTTGTGTAGAGTAACTGTATCATTTTACCTATCCCACCAGCAATGTATGGTATAGACTGCAAGAAACAGAGCTAATGTGGTTTCTCTACATTCTCACCAGCATTTGGTACTGTCACTATTTTTTATTTAAAGCTGTTCTGAAACCTGTGTAGTGGTATCTCATGGTGGTCTTAATTTGTATTTTCTGAATGGCTAGTGACATTGAACATTTTTTCATATGCTTATTTGCTATTTTGTATCCTAGTGAAATTTTTTGTGCCTTTTGTCCATTTTCTAACTGAATTGTTCACTTTATTTTTACTATATTTGAAGAATTCCTTGTTCTAGATAGACTCTGTTGTCACTTATATGGTGTGCAAATATTTTCTCCAGATCTGTATCTTTTCTTTATATCCTCATGACAGTGTCTTTCACACAGCAAAAGTTTTTAATTTTAACAAAATCCAACTTACTGATCTTTTCCTTATACACATCACGTTTTGTTTCAAGTCTAAAAATTCCTTACCAGTGCTAGGTCCTAAAAACATTCTATGTTTTCTCTAAAAGTTCCAAAGCTTTAAATCTATGATTCATTTGCGGTTGCTTTGTACAAGGTGTGAAATACGGATGAAGGTCCATGAAGGCCCAACTGCTTTATCTAGTTATTATTTTCAGTCTTTTTTCCCCTCAGTCTGTTTAGTTTTAAATAATTTTTATTACTATGTCTTTCAGTTTGTGAGTCTTTTCATCTTTTCATGTTTTTAATCTAAGCTTTGTAATTTTTATCTCTAGAAGTTTGAGTCATTTTTTACATCTTCAGTGTCACTACTTGACATGCTCAATTTTTCTTCCAGCTTCTTGAACATATGGTATCATTAGAATAACTGTTTTGATGTGCCTGCCTAATAATTATATATTATCTGTTTCAGTTCTAGGTGTTTTAGATTGGTTGATTTGTCTCCTCAGTATCAGTGGTGATTTCCTGCTTCTTTGTATGACAGGTGTATTAAAATCACTTATTCTAAAGGATCTGGAAATAGCCTGAGCTGTTTAAAGACATGTACTAGTCCCATAGAAATTCCTGGACAAAGCTAACTGAACGATGGTGTTGTTTTATAATTTTGGGTCAGACACAAGTTTCAGAGCATGTTTTTGTTTATTTGTCTTTTTACAAGCTTAGTAACCTTGTTTGCTGATAAAATCAAGAATGATTTTTCTACCTGGTTTTGGCAAGACTCTCAGCAGGTTGAAGCTGGTCACACAGTAGGAATGTGGTCAGAAGGGTATATGATGTCCAGACTCATACTCCATTTTGGACTTCTTGAATATGAGGTGTCCTGTGTACATGATGGTTGTTCCTACAGAGACAGAAACACACATTTTTTAGACCCCTGCACAGGGTGGACAATTGGATCCGGCTTCTACAAAACCCTGCTTGGAAACAGCTTTTAGCTATGAGGCATATTCCTACTTTCATACTGTTGTATTCTATACATTTCTTGCAATAAACTTGAAATGCATGAGCATTGTTATTTTGGGTCTTACGACTCTTCTTTCACAGTCGAAGTCTGATTTATCATCACACTTAGTGCACCTGGTGATTTTTTATCAGATGTCAGACATTAACATTTTACTGTGCTGGATATGGGATATTTTTGTATTCCTATACATATTCATGAGCATTGTTTAGAAATGTAGTCATGTTACCTAAAACAATTTGATTCTTTTGGTTCTTGCTATAAGCTTCTTAAGCCAGGACTAGAGCAACATTTAGTCTGGGGCTAAGTTTGCTCCATTACTGAAACAAAACTATTTAGAATGCTCTAGCTGACGACCTATAGACTGTGACAATTTTTCATTTCAGCTGTTTCAAAGACATGCTCTACCTTGCCCTGGGTGAGACCTGAAGATTGTTTCTCTATTCTTTCTGGTGTTTCCCTCTTCGGTCTCAGGTCTTTTCCTCATGTATGCGTCCTGATTGGTAATTATCTGAAGACCTGAAGGTTTGTGAGAGACTATCCTCTGGACTTCTTTCTCTTTAGCTCTTCATCTCTTTCCTTTTCTCTCCCACCTCCTTTCCCTCTCTTCAGCAATCTCATCTCCAGTATTCCATTGTGACTACACTAGCCACCTTGGTCTCCCTGGATTCCCAGGTCTATCCCTTCACTTCAGGCATATCTTGCCTGAATTCCCTCTCCTCATTCCTCAGTCTAGAAACTCTACCCAGGCAGTAAAAGGAGACAACCATAGGGCTCTTTCCATCTTTCAGGGATCTTTCAGGGATCGCTATCCTTCGTTGTCTCACATCCAATGAAATTTAATATTTTTGTGTGATTTTTTTTTCTTTTTAATTTTTTTTCTGGCAAGAGAATAAGTCTGGTCCTGTTACTCCATGTTGACTGGAAGTAGAAGTCTCTGAAGGATATTTCGTCTCCTAATGAAACAATATTAGGAATGCACGGGGTCTCTTATATTTTTTAAAGTTTTTAGTAAAGGGCTATGTGATAAATTTCTTTTGGAATTGCACAGTAGAAAAATATTATTTATGATAAACTACTTTGCTTTTCTTACTTCCATAACAATATATTTGGCAAGTCATCCTTTTCTGTCTAGCTGTAAAGAATCAAGATATGAATTCTATAATGAAATGCCAACGCTAGAACTTAGACTCCTAGTTCAGCTGTATCTATCACTGACTGCGTCCTATTTGTTATTTATGCCTTATATATATTAACTTTGCTTCAGTAGCTCTGCTGCATCTATCCTCTTGGTAAGACACTTAAGGAACTTTGGCAGTTAGATAATTTTAAGATAATTTTGCACAGAATTCAACTAGTATCTTAGTTCTATTTCTTGCTGTCTATAACCCAATTCCTGTGTTTCATCTGGGTTACCTATGTATCTGAATAGCTCTGCATACTGCTATGTACTACCTTCCTGGAGCAAATCTCCCATTATAGCTTCTAATTTAGGGCAAATATTGACCTACAATAGTTACTAAGTAAGTATCTGTTGGAGTAATGAATAAGGGAATTAATTTCTTTTTTTTAAAAGATTTTATTTATTTATTTGACAGAGAGAGAGATCACAAATAGGCAAAGAGGCAGGCAGAGAGAGAGGGGGAAGCAGGCTCCACACTGAGCAGAGAGCCCTATGCGGAGCTGGATCCCAGGACCCTGGGATCATGACCTGAGCCTAAGGCAGCGGTTTTAACCCACTGAGCCACCCAGGCACCCCATGTGAATTAATTTCATTGGAGATTTTCACTTTATATAGAAAACACAGGATGGCACATCAAATTATATATAAGTATGGCAAATTCTATTCTTGTAAAAGACTTAAACACCTAAATATCCTCACAAAGAACAATTTATTGCTGATTTTCTTCACAAAGAGAAAGAGACTGTAGAAAGTTGACCTATGGGTTTACATACCACAAAATCCTCCAGTTGTATTTATACAATAAAGTATTTACAGTTTTGTCAATAGTATCACGGATCTGGCAATCCTTTGTGTGTTTTTGTGTATGTGTGCATGCACGTGTGTGTGTGTGTGTGTGTGTGTGTGTGTGTGTGCAGACTGAGGGAGAAAGACGAGGGACAGAGAGAGAGGTAGAAAGGAAAATAGAAGTAGACATTATACCTGGTCAGGAGGTTGGTTAATTCCTTAGAGCTCTTTGTTAGGAAAAAAAGAACTACCAGTGGGCCTCTCAGCATGTCAGACCATTGGGTTGCTTCCAAAGCAATTAATTCTCAGTGGGGTGCAAGTGAATTCATTAAAACAGAGAATTGTATTGCCTCTGAGGATTTGTGGGAAGGTTTGGATCTTTTAGAAGAGTAACAGCTGAATGAGCAAGTAAAGCCAATTGTAACTTTTCCAGTTTCTCAGTTATAATTCAGGTTGATTCAGGGTGAGATACAATTATGGTAAAGGGTAACAATTGTTTTATCTTTACAGCTGAGTAGAATCACTGTACCTTATATGTATATTAGTACCAGTCTTTCATTTGATTGATGTCATAGATTAAATCAGAGAGACAAATGGAATAGATCAATTTTTTAATAAGGAAAGTCTGAAGCAGGAAATTAGTTTATCGCAAGTTGCTTCTGAATCTTAGTACTTTTGTGATTAGCTCTAAATAGGAGTGAGTCTGTTTGCAGGAGTGAATGTGTGAGTACCTGAGGAAGTATATGCATTTTTACTGGGGAAAAAGGGGGTAAAAATGGCACATTAGTTTTCAAGAAAGCTAGCACATGTTTCTGTTACTCTGCTTGCCAGCACCCAATTCTAAACTTCAGTGACAAAGATGAACATGAAAAGATGGTTGTCATTGGAGGACTTGACTCTAACGATATATTGGTCCCGCCTTCAAAATCATTAAAACATTACCAGAATTTGTCCACATTTATTTTTACATGTTATTTGATTTAATGCCTGACTTAAATATAACTATTTTTATAAGTAAAATCTCAATTGTTATGTGAGGTCAAATTACATTTAATCTAGAAATTATTTATATTTTACCATTCTTTTAACAACATTGTAGGTACTATGAAATGTTTAGCAGTGTTATCTTACATATTTACTTATGTCTATGCAGATAGAGTAAAAATTATAAAGAAAGACATCTTATTTAGAATTTTAAAGAGTATATGCCAAAGGAATATATATATGAATATTGAATTCCTCCCTTTTATGTAGTAATATCTGACGCTGAGTATCTGTGTCTGTGTATATTCCAAGAGACAAATGTGGTTCTAGATAAAGTTACTATAGACCTACGATTGATATTGTTTCCATTTAAAAATATCCAGATAAGGGCAACTGGGTGGCTCAGTTGGTTAAAAGTCTGCCTTCAGCTCAGAACATGGTCCAGAGTCCAGGGATGGAGCCCTACATGGAGCTCCCTGCTCAGCAGGGAGTCTGGCTTCTTTTTTCCCCCTTCTGCCCCTCCCCCTGCTCTTATCTCTCTCTCTCACTCATTTTCCTATCTCTCAAATAATAAATAAAATCTTTTTTAAGAATGTCCAGATAAATGTGAATTGAATAGGTTTTGCCTCAGTATTCTAGGTGGAGACTGGTTAATCTTGCTGTCACTTTCATTACAATAATCATTTGGTTCTAAAGGGCCTGCTAGTTCACCCAGCTGGCTCAAGGCAAAGTTGCTACATGAGTATAGAATTTTTCAGTCTTTACTTATCCTTTCTTCACCATTCAGTTATCACCCGCAGGCACCCAGTGGTCTTAAGGTCCTGTCACTCTGGAGGAAAATGACAACTCATTTTACTTAATGAAAGGCCACGGGTATTTAATGCACTTAAGCGTCCAACTCCTCTCAGATATATTGGACTTCCAAAGAAGGATGGCCAGAATGTGTTTGCTTCATTCAATGAAAGATTTCATAGAAATCTCTCCCTTTTCCTCAATAAATGGCACGCTTCTTTAGAAAGCCAATCTGAGGTCTAACTGCAAATAGTTTCACTAGGCTTTGGAAAGACATCAACATATTGCTTAAAACACAGTTTTGTTTTGTTTTGTTTTGAAACTCACCTGTTGAATTGGTCCCCATTTCACTTAACTTTTTAATGGATGAATACCTTGTTTCCAATAGTTTGCAAATAGTTGTTTTCTTCTCTGTTTAACTGGTAATCTTCCCTGTATCTAGCACAGTAGGGGGTCTGATAAATACTTGTTGATGAAGCTACCCTGCACCACAATATCTGACCTAAGTTGTCACTTATGGTTCCCCAGACACTGCTGTTTAATTGCTTTCAATTATCTTAGCCCGTGTCTACCCAAGCAAAATGAAGTGGTGAGTCAAGCAATTGTCTTGTGAATGTGATCAATATAGAAATTCAATACGGATAATTAAGGCACCCCCAACTCACTTTTTTCTTAGTAACAAGCTTTCTTTTCGCCAGAATTGTTCAGATAATTGCCTCAACTGTCCATTTTACTTTGCATCATAGACACAGGTCTGTAAGTAGCTTAACGGACCATGGTAAAACTGAATGGTCAGTGCAGTTCACAGATAGATCACCACCTAGTTCATTCATCTGTGGTGCTTCTGGATAAATCAGGCTGACTGGTCTTGGAAAATTGCATTGATTAGTTCTGCCTCTTAACGGCTGAGGTTTGTAGGACACAGATATGCTCCTGGCTTCTGTTTCTGAGTAGTTTCATATCTACCGTTGTTCTCATATCCAGCAACTGGCAACATACACCAAATGAAAAAGTATGACAAGTAAAGGGTTAATTTGGATCATTCATGTAGCCAACAGAAACATTTTGGACCTCAGATGAACACTGTTTTGTAACATGGCCACAAGAATAAAAAACAAAGTTAATGTCATCAGACTTCTAAAAAACAAGTTCGGTTTCATAAAGGGAAAATACATCCTTTTCACAAACATTTCCCCTTCATTATTGAAGTAAACTTTTGGACACAGCACAAACTTATAAAAATATTCATTGAGTAGCTTTGACTTCAAATATTTGGCAAATGCCCACCTTTTTAATGCTTAGTTGTTTATCTCTATTTTCTTTCTAAAATTATGGTCTACATATGCAATAAGCTCTTTGGGCCAATTGTGATTGTGAATTTTGTTTTTTCTATAGATTTCTGCTTCTCCCAACCAAGTCAGTTACATGGCATATTGTTTTAGAAAAGACTGAAAAGAGGCAGTTGCTTTTGTAAACACCAGTTTAAGGAGTGCTTACAGAATAAATACAGAGAGAGTTAAAAATAGTAAGAGAGAACAAAGTAAAATATATAATAAAAGTCTGAATAGCTGAATGAAGCTTTTTTTTCTTTTTGTAACCTTCCAAATATTTTGGAATCATATTTGTTTACACTAGGCCCCCAAAACCTTTTTGAAAAAGGAGTTTATATACTTTTGGGCTCCCTGGTCTTTGCAATGGTATACTTTAATGGTATGTTTATAGAAGAATTAGAAATACATGCAAGGATTTTCCTCTTAAAATACAGATGGGCTTAGATTTTAGAGAAAGCATCCTTGGAAAAACAGATTCATTTTAAATGAATTCACATTAAACTTAGATTTAAATAATCATTGAACTTTCTCAAAACCTGGCAACATTTCTTCTTACATGCCCAAGGTAAGGATTTGTAAAAGAAGGAAAGGAGGAGTAAATTCATCATGGCAAATGCCAAGCTTTGGACTTCTAAAATATTAATTCTCCATATTAAATTTTTGAGTTTTTTTAAATAATTCTCATGCTCATCCCATCTCATCACAAAAGCCCGAAGTTTACATTTTCATTTCCATAAGGATGAATGAAGATATCCAGTGTTAACAAATACCCATTAAATTGAAAAAAAAATGATAACTCCATATAATTCAGTCTTAGAGTAAACTGTTTTCTATTTTGCAATCAGTTTGCCAGAAAATTCCTGGAGAGTCACTTCAACACGCATTTATTTTGCCTACATGTGCGCAGGCAGAGCTGGATTTCCTGTGAGGTTGATGACTATGAAAGCAGGTGACGCAAAGCAAAGACCAGACTGGCACGAGCCAGATCATTCCTGTCATAAAAAGAAATGCCTTCCTTACTGACTGCTTTAAACAGAGGTTTCTATAATGAACAAACCTTTGCCAAAACAAAATCATTAAACAAAAAAAAATTTTACTGTTGCATTATTCTGGCAGCTTACAGCTGTCAGACTGTATTCCAAATCATTACAGAGTGATGACAAGCAGGATAGTAATAGAATGTTGCAAAATTTAAAAAGAGAGACTAGTGATTATTTATATTTTTTTTGTGTGTGTGTTTTTAATTATTTATTTTTTTATTTTTAATTTTATTTTTTATAAACATATAATATATTTTTATCCCCAGGGGTACAGGTCTGTGAATCGCCAGGTTTACACACTTCACAGCACTCACCATAGCACATACCCTCCCCAAAGTCCATAACCCCAACCCCCCCTCTCCCAACCCCCCTCCCCCCATCAACCCTCAGTTTGTTTTGTGAGATTGAGAGTCACTTATGGTTTGTCTCCCTCCCAATCCCATCTTGTTTCATTTACTCTTCTCCTACCTGATTATTTATATTTAATAAAGCTTCATTTATTGTAAACATATAAATCCCTAATTTTTATTGGCCTAACTCTTTGGTTTACTATGTGTAGTAACCAACTGTGTTTTTGAAGAGAACAGCCTGTTAAAAACAATTATGGGCCTAAACAACCTACATGCCCCGAATATCAAAATATACTTATTCTATCATTCTAGGAAACCCACAGAGAGCAGGTGTTTAGGATTACTACCTTTAGCAAAACTCTGTAAGTATGTTAAAGACTGAAAAATGCAGAAGAAAACACTAAAAAGCATTTTTTATCATTGGGCTAGATGGTAAAATTTCAAGTCTTACCAAGTGAAAAAAAAATCTGAAATAGTTAAGTAGGATTTTAAAAAATGGATTTGATGATGATATAATAGATAACCTAATGTGTGCATTCTATCTGTAAAGTGGAAATATTTGTTCACTAATTTCACACTGGTGTCTTGAAATTGGCCAAAATGAGTGGAATGATGGAAATAAATAAATGTTATAAATCAGGTTTTAATTTGATGTTATTTGAATGTCCAGGCCTAAGAATGAGATTGAAGAAATGTTAATAATGCATATTAAATATAAATGTTTGCTGTGTATATAGGTATTACATTGTACATAACAAGTAAACTGAGGAAATAGTCTTCTAGTACTCAAAAATCATTCTCTGATTCAGAAAAAAATATCTTTCATGTCGCTGAAGAATAAGTGAAGTTCCAACGTATATCGTAGTTGTTTCATTTTCTCCTTACATATTAATGTAAGCAAAATATCAACCACTACTCATGTTAGAATTACACTCATTAATCATTGTAATCATATGCTTCATGTTCACAAAAATTGAAAAAACTCAGTGAAAGTATTCTGTGAGAATCAACTGGCTGTATGGAATTTAGAGGAAAGAGTTTTTTTTTGTTTTTTTTTTTTTTGAGAGAGACAGAGAAAGTGTGAGTGGTGGGGCAGCAGAGGGAGAGGTAGAGGAAGAGAGTCTTAAGCAGGTTCTATGCTCAGCAGGGAACCCATCACGGGGCTCCATCTCACCCTGAGATGACTGCGAGATCATGACCTGAGCTGAAATCAAGTCAGACTCCTAACTGACTGAGACACCCAGGTGGCCCTAAAGAGTACATTTTTTTTCCTTAATATGTTCTATACATACATCATATAAGAAAAAGTCTCAATAAACTTAGATATACACTTGTATACAGGCCATTAAACATTTGTTAGCATAACAACGCCTAGACAATCCTATAAACAAAAATGTATAAATCTTAAGTTTCGTATTAGAACTGACACTGCCCCTGGAATCATCAGAATAGTAGAGAAAGCCATTGCCAGCACTAGCTCCCCATTATAATCCTAGGCCTTATTTCAAAAAAGGACAATCAATATAAAGGAGTTTGAAGAATTAGACCATGTATACATACATATGTTTGCATGTTTTAAACTACCGAGGATTTTCATATATAGCTGGCTATATTATTTTTCAAGCTAAAGTGCAGTATCATTAAATGGTATAATTCAGCTAAAAGTTTTTTTCCTTTGGAATCTGAATTGATTGCTGGTACAAATGTAGGGGTTTTCAAGTCGTTATTCCCAGGGTTACTCAAAGGCAATGATTGAGACAACATGCAGGGGAACCAACTCTTCTCCAGGTATGGGGTATGAAGTGGGAAGTTAACCACTGCTCCAAAGCCCATTTTTGCAAAGTGCAAACATAATTGCAAGACCAAATCTTTAACATTTACTTTGACTTTATTGTGTAAAATTTCTGTCTATATATAAATTTCAGAAGGTGTTCTAGTGGATTTGTGAAATTATTTTCATGAAATAATTTTAAAAGTATAAAACAGAATGAAATGAATTCTCTGTATACAGTTTTGAGTATAGAGATGGGCATACTGAATGCATTCAACAAATACTTTTTAAATGATTTTGATGTCTGGTATATAGGCATATATTTGGTGCTTTTCTTTTTTTTCTATTTTAGAAAGAGAGTGAGAGAGAGTGTGGGGGGGGGGGGGTGGAGGGAGAAGGAGAGAGAGAATCTCAAGCAGATTCCATGCTGAGCCCAATATGGGGCTCAATCTCATGACCCTGAGACCATGAGCTGAGCCAAAATCAAGAGTTGGCCACTTGACCAACTGAGCCACCCAAGCAACCCAGAGCTGCTTTTTTTTTTTTTTTTTAACAGCAATCTTAAATGGCAACAAAATTCTAGTTACAAATATTATTGGCATTTACCTCAATGGGTGGAAGAATGAGTTTCTTATAGAATGTCAAATGTTAAATTAGAAAGCATCATTTCCATGCCATTTTTGAACCATCAGAGCCTAAAATTATAAAACAATTGGAGAGTCTAAATAAATAAATAAATAAATAAACAAAACTATGATTGCTTCTCATTGTTTTGAATTTAAATGTTCCTGCTATTCACATTCAAAGTTCAAACACATGATAAAAACATGTACTTAAGAGTTATTACCAAATATTGATAACACCATCTAATTGGAATAAATTGCATAAAATTTCAGATGATATGCATATACCATTTCTACTAGTCATGTTAAATCCCCCACAAATAAGTAATAGTTGTCTCTAAAAATAATTTTTAAGTACCATAATAATTAATAAGGACAAAATACGAAGCTGTTGTAAAAGTAATAAGGACAGAGGCTGATAAAAAATATGCAATTGAATAATAGTAAAAGCAATGTCTAATTCAAGTAATTGGCAGCTACTTGGTATGAAAGAAGATTCCAATAACTGTGACCTGTGGAGTTTACCTGGAACATGAGAGCAAATATTTTCTTCAAGAGTTACTGAGATTGGAAGGCCAACAGATCAAATATGATCATACTTTGGGGGTAGTAGAATGACATTTATTTATTCAACATTCAACAAATTATTTATTAAGTACCTTATATTAGTCTAACACTGTCCCTGGCATTTTTAATACATCAACAAGCTAAAGAGCAATACTTTCTACCCAGGAGAACTTAGATTCTAGTGACTGGAGGCACACAGCAAGTAATAAACAAACAAACATAATAACTAAGCAAATTACATATTTTAGAGGATATTAGATACTATACAAAATGTACAGTGGGCTAGTGGTAAGTACAGTTAGAGATGTATATAAATGGGGCACCGGGGTGGTTCAGTCAATTGAGCATTTAACTCTTGGTTTTGGCTCAGATCATGATCTCAGAGTCCTGAGATCAAGTCCATGTCCCACTCCAGGCTCAGTGGTGAGTCTGTTTGAGATTCTCTTTCTCCCTCTGACCCTGTCCCCATTTGTACTCTTTCTCTCTCTCTCTCTCTCTCTCTTTCTCTCTCTCTCTGAAATAAGTAGATAAATCTTTTAAAAAAGGATGTGTATAACATTGTAAATAGTGTGATCAAGGCAACTCAGAAGATGAGATTTGACCAAAGAGTACCTAGTAGAGAGAGAATCAGTCATACCTAGAGCAAAGGACACAAGATAATGGTGTTACAAAGAGGCCAGCATGGGTGGAACAAAGTACTTTAGGGGAAAAGAGCAGGTGACATGATCATAGATGTTACTGGGCACAGATGGATAATGCATGGTCACACAGGTCAAGTATGGACTTTGGTGTATTTCTCCAAGAGAAGCTGAGAGTCTTCAGAAAGGGATGCAGAGGAGTGACACGCATGACTTAATTTCACATTGTCCAGCAACTTAGACAATAACTCCCCATTCTCTTTTTCCCTCTGGCCCCTAGCAATCACCATTCTACTTTTTGCCTCTATGAATTTAACTATTTTATGTACCTCATGTAAGCAGAAGCACACAATATTTGTGTTTTGTGACTGGTTAACTTCACCAGCATAATGTCTTCAAGGTTCATCCCTATTGTAGCATGGGTTAGAATTTCCTTTTTTTTTTTTTTTTTTAAATAAGCTGAATGATAGAGATGCTAAATATTTTAAAATAACCTCTCAGTCTACTGTGTTGGAAATAAAATGTTAAGATGTAAATAAGAAGTGAGGAGACCTGTTTGTTATGAATTTATTACCATAATTCAAAAAAAAGATAATGTTTGGCTTGGATATTAGCAATACAGATAGAGAGAAGTGGCCAGATATTGAAATGACTTGACAGATTGGATATGGATTTGGGAAAAGGGTGGTTGGGGCTGTGGGGTTGGTAGTGAGCTGGGGTATGTGTCATTTCTTCACTCAAGCATTTTACGGCTCTTTTTAAAATAGTGGTTGCTCCATCAGTATTGGTTCCCTAGTGAAGGCCTAGCAGGGGGGAGACTCCAGGCAACCTGGAGATGGCTGGTATTGTTCTTACATGAGGCACGTTTTAGACAGAAGACTCTTTGGAATGGATATATACTTATAGTGTTAAAAGGGATTAAAAAAAAAAGGAATAGGAAATACTGGCATTAACAACTCTCTGAAGAAGCATGCTGTAGGGTGTCTGGGTGGCTCAGTTGGTTAAGCTTCAGCTTTTGGCTCAGGTCATGATCCCAGCATCCTGGAATTGAGTCCTGCATCTGGCTCTTTGCTCAGTGGAGAGCCTGCTTCTCTCTTAGCTTGCTTTTCTCTCTGCTTGTGCTCTCTCTCTCTAACAAATAAATAGAATCTTAAAAAAAAAAAAAAAAGGAGTATGTTGTTATCCTTTGCAAAGGATAGCAAAGAAACAGGGCAGTAACTGGCAGTGGAAGCAGGATCAGTGCATGGCATGCTGCACTAGATGAGAATGATTTAGCAGAAAGGAAAAAAAAATAATGATATATGAAGGAAAGCACAGAACTGTGTAGGGATAGTTTTGAGTTGTCAATAGTGGTAAGGAACAAACATAACTGAAAGTGCTATTTCTGGACACTGGCGTGGCTAGGAGTATGTGGCTGTAGGTGCTCGTGGGTGGTGGATGTTTGGGGACTTCCCTATTGCTTTAATTTTCTAGTAAAGTTGGGGCATCTGGGCTACTCAGTCATTAAGTATCTATCTTTGGCTCAGGTCATGATCCCAGGGTCTTGGGATTGAGCCCCGCATCAGGCTCCCTGCTCAGTGGGAAGCCTGCTTCTCCCTCACCCTCTTCCCCTGCTTATGTTCCCTCTCTTGCTGTCTCTCTCCTCTATCAAATAAATAAATGAAATCTTTAAAAAAATAATAATTTTCTTATTAAAGTAAAAAGCCAGGTCACTAGCTTGGCAATGTTAGGGGAGCCACTAAGACTCCACGAGTTCAGAAGTTCAGTCTTATATAAACCCCAAACCTCTATTTTCTAGCAAGATTGCTTAAGAGTTAAAGGCATTACTGGAAACCACTTGAAAGAAATGGAACAAGCTTAATTTTAATTTTTGATCAAGACACAAGCTACCATTTGATCATATGTGCTAACAACTGAGAGAAAATATTTAGAGTATGTTGTAAAGAGGCATGATCAAGGAGCCATAGAATCTTTAGTCAAGAAGAGTCTATACCTATGATAGGCCTGTGACACTGGTCAAATCAATGCAACCTTTGTTCTTCATTCTTAAAATTCAGAGGTTTCAACTAGTTTGGTGGTTTTTATTTATGTAATTTCTGGAAACAAAATGCCTGGAATTAGATGATACTAAAGATCCATTCCATTGTTAATATTAATAACTATAAAAACATATGAGTAATAAGTCTCTTTTTAAAATGAAGCACTATTTAGGGTACACCTGGGTGGCTCAGTTGGTTATGTGTCTGACTTGATTTTGGTTCAGCTCATGATCTTGTGGTCCTCAGACTGAGCCCAGCAATGGAGTCCTTGCCCAGTGGGGAGTCTATTTGAGGATATCTCTCCCTTTCCCTCTACCCCTTCCCCCACTTGCATGAGGTCTCTCTCTCTCTAAAATAAATAAATAAAATTAAATTCATTTATATTAATTTTAAAGGTATAAGAAGATATTTTAAATCTTATTTCCCTAATTCATAGTCATTTTTAAATCATATTTGTGTTCCAGATTTCCTAAATAAATGTGACAGTATTATTAAGTTGTCATGACTCCTTTAAATTTCAGCCAATAACTTCTCAGAACTTGCAGCTGAGCACTTCAGTTGGTAGTGAAAGTCAATAATATCATATGAGATCACTGGAAACTTTCTTGGAGGGACACAGAAAGAATTCCATTATAGCTATGGGTTTGCTTGTAATTTATTTTAGAATTTAAGACATCTCCTATCCTCTGTTGAATAATTCTGTTTTCTACAGAGTAAACAAAACCTATTCTACCTGACACTCAGAGGTTGACTGGAAAATCCATTTGTCCCTAATTTCCTCTATGGAAGTATGTGTAGCAAAATGCATCATTATCTGATTTGTTTTATAAAAGTCCTAAATTAAAGATGCTCTTTTATTTTGGGTTAAAGCATTATTTTAATTGCATTAAAAGGGAATCTCAAGAAACCAAGAAATAGAGGTCTATCATAGTGTTCACATTCACTTTAAATTTGCCCAGCTAGTATTTGCCTAAAGTTTAAAAATATTGAGTATCCAGTTAGTTCTGGATAGGCAGAAGGCACTGTGCATTCAGATAGGTGACCTATGAAAAAATTAGTGTCTGCAATTTCTAAGTAAACTGTTCATCTAATCCAGTAAGGGGGGATTTCCTGGTTCAGATGAATATAATTTCCAAGGTCTGAGAGGGCAGGGTTGTGAACTGACGAGGTAATCTAATCACAGTTCCCCTACCCACCCTTCCTCAATCCTACTAAGCTAGCTTGCTTGCTTGCTTCCTTCCTCCTACCCTTCCTTTTCTTTCCTTTTCCCTTCTTCCTTCTTTTCTCTTCTTTATTGCCTTCCTTCTTCCTTTTCTTTTTTTCCTTCCTTCCCTTCTACTGTTTATTTAATATTTAAAAGTACAAAATAAAGACCTCTACAAATTATTTATATAGGACTGGGGAGGGAGACAAACCATAAGAGACTCTTAATCTCAGGAAACAAACTGAGGGTTGGGGGGCTGGGGATAGGGTGACTGGGTGGTGGACATTGGGGAGGGTATGTGTTATAGTGAGTGCTGTGAATAAAAATTTAAATAAAAAAATAAAAATAATTGGGGTGCCTGGGAGGCTCAGTGGGTTAAGTCTCTGCCTTCAGCTCAGGTCATGATCTCAGGGTCCTGGGATCAAGCCCCGCATCTCTCCTCAGCAGGGAGCCTGCTTCCCCGGCCCCCGCCCCCCTGCCTACTTGTGATCTCTCTCTTCTCTGCCAAATAAATAAATAAAATTAAATTTAAAAAATAAAAATAAAAATAATTAAAAAGTTAACCCACTGTCAAAAGACCTTAAAAGTTCTAACAGGTCAATCTAAAATACCCAAAAAATGAAAGAAATCTTATTGAGACAGATGTTCTACAAATATTTACCTCCATCTTTTTTGATGCCATGTAAACAGATCAAAATATTTTGGTGCTTTCTGTATATAAACAGGTAAAAAAGTTCATATACATTTCATCTATATTCTACCCTACAGTGATTTAAAAAAATAAAGAAACATCACTCTTTACCATTCAAGTCCCTTTTGTTCTTACAAATTCTTTTTACATAGTTTCCTTTCCACCTCCGGTTTTTAGCTTTTCTTTTGTTTTATATTATTTTGTTTTGCTCAACTTCCCATTCTTTTTATCTAGGTGTGTCTCAACCATTTTTCCCCCTCTTTTTTTACCCCCTTTTTTCCTTTTCTCATTTTCTGTCTCTATTACATAACTGGTCTAAGTGTAAAACAGACATTTTTAAACTATAGTTTTTTGATGAATAAAATGATTATCCATAAATGTCAATTACAGAAATTTAGTATTTGCTTTCTCTCTTAATTTATATAGCTTAGTTGGATCTACATAGGCCTATGCACCTCTCTAATTTCATAGCTGTGTTGGCAGGAAGATAAATGCTCAGGTAGGGTGAGGGGCAATGTTTTGCTTCACCTGAGTGAAGTCCTAAACCAGGCAATCATTTCAGTTCTTAGTAAGTGACAACTCATCCCTAAGGAGATTAAGGAGATAATCATTTATTTGAAGCCATAGCAACCTGTCATTAGCCTATAAACACTGAGATTTGTATTATATTATGAATATACAGAGATATAACTGGAATTTTAATGGTTTTGTAACTATTAATGTGATACTCCATATTTAATAAACTACATAGGTATAAAGCATAGAAATTTTTAAGCTGTAATTTGTCTTGAACAATGAAACTATCACTACTATCAACATAATAAACAGAAACACTGCCCCCAAAAAAGTTTTCTTGACTCCCTTTACAACGTCTTTTCTTTTCTCAACTAATCCATACCCAGCCCCAGCCCCAGTAACCAATGATCTGTTTTCTGTAATGATACATTAGTTGTCATGTTCTAGAATATAAATATATGGGATCATATGCATGTATGTACATCTCTTTTTTTCCCCCACATGGCATTATTATTTTAAGATTTATTCATGTTGTATACATTAATATTTTATTCTTTTGATTGCTGAGTAGTTTTTTTGTGTGTGTGTGGACATACCATTTGTTTATCCACTCACCTGTTTATGAACAATTGATGTTTCTAGGTTTTGCTTAATTCAAACAAAATTTCTATAAACATGGGTACACAATTTTGTATCGATATATGTTTTCATTTCTCTTCACTAAATTCCTAATAGTTGAATGGTTGGTTTATATAATAAAGATTTATTTATTTATTTATTTATTTGAGAGAGAAAGAGAGCACATGAGGGGGAGGGGCAGAGGGAGAGAGAGAGAAGCAGACTCCTTGCTGAGACAGGAGCCCAGTGCAGCGTTTCATTCTAGACCTTAAAATCATGAACTGAGCAGAAACCAAGAGTTGGTCACAACATACTGAGCCACCCAGGCACCCCATATATAATATATATACATTTGATATCATCAAAAAATAGCTAAATTGAAATCCAAAATGGCTGCACACAATTTTATATTTGCATTTGCAGTGTCATAAGAGTTTCTGTTTTTCTATATTCACACAAACGCTTCCGATACTTTAACATAAAGTAGTCTCACAATCACTTCTCCAACAGTTAAAATTTACCAGTTCTGAAAAAAATTGGGTTAGAGATAGCATGTTATTAGTCCATTAAAAATCAGAAATACACTATGTTACTAGCATCACAGGTTGCAAGATCCAACAAGATCAGTAAGAGCTGAAGGATGACAGTAGAAAGAAGTTGGGGGAGGCATGGAGCAAACTTATGTAATGAACATAAACTTGAGGTTGTTCCATTAATAATTGCATTACAGTGGTAAATGATAAAATAAGCTTAGCTGGATAAGGAATTTCATCTAGATGAGAAAAAGGAGGAAACGTTGGCTAAATATTTTACAAAAACTTTTTTTGAAAAGAAAAGAGAACCAGTGGTCACTGAAAAACTTAGGTCTGGAAAATAGCTCTGAGTAGTAGAGGGCCTTGGTTAGCCAAGGAGACTGTCTATAAGCCTGGGATGTCCAGGCAACACAAGCACACAAAAAAACCAGACAATTTTTGTCTCTTGAGAAATACTGCACTAAATCCATTGGTTTCTTAGAAGAAAAATGCTCTCTAAAAAGGCAGGTTGTTTTTGAACATTGCAGTAATGAGCCTCGCAGTTCAAATTCAACAAATTTGGAATTTTAGGGTTTACTTGCAACTGTGTCACTAAGATTAAGTCAGGATTAGTTGGAAGCTCACTAATTCTATACCAGAATACTGAGTGAAAAACCTAGAAGAAAGTCTCTCTCTTTTGTTTTTTTTTTTTATAAACTTAAAAAATCCAGATCAGTCAAGCAAAAAAAAAAACCTGTTTTGAATACTTAAGTGGCTAAAGGAACACCTAGAAGGTGATCAGCACTGAGCAAAAAATGGGCTCAGTGGGACTGAGTTTGCTGTTTATGTTCTTATTCATTCATTTTTCCAGCTCCCTGATAGAAAGTGGGAACTCAGTGACACTGCAACAAGAGGTCATTTTTCTACCCAGAGAACCTCCTCATTAAGTTTCATTTATTATGCCAGTTTGTAAAAACTGCACAGTTTTTTCCATGTTTCTTACATTCCTAACACATATAGGTGGTTAATGTCTCTTCACATATGTTTCACAGCAGGATCTGAACTATTAGAACACTTTTAGCTAAAGTTCTTTTTCAATAGAGCATGTAAATGCAACCCCTGATGGGTGGTGTTTCTTCAGACATGATAAGAATCACTGACTCAGCCACTACCCCAACCAAGGACCCGTAGTGGAGACTAGCTTCTTAAGGTTTCATTGGCAGTAGATGATGACAGACAGACCACACGTATTGCTCCATGATGTGTGCTGTTTCCACGAGTAACCCAGAGAGACAAAGGGAGGAAAGAAGGGAGGGAGCGCGGTGGAGGGAGAAAGAGAATCAAAATGCCTTCTAGATGTTTAGCATCATGAAACAATCAGTGAGCAGCCATAAATCGTAGCTAGGTGATTTCTGTAATATATACTCGTGGGAACGACTTAGATTCAGCAAAATAACAATGTTGCAGAAATTAGATTTTCTTAGGAAATTAGTTAAGAAACTTTGTACATTATTGGGTTTTTCCTTTAAGTGAGATACACTAATACACCTGGAAATTCATCCTAATTTTAATAGGAAAAAAAAACTGTATACATATAAGGGGACTCAAATAAGTACAAGTTTGTAAGTCTTATACATTTTAGTTTAATTGGGCCAAAAATCACATAAAAATAGAATATTCCCAAAATTAAACAAAAACTGCTCTTTACATTTTATATTTCTCTGTGTATCTTTATTTGCTATTTCATTTAATTTTCTCAAGAATCCTGCTGAAGATGAACAGAATAAGTAGTCAAATGGCTTATCTCAAAAATGGGGAAGTTAAAGCTTAGGTCACCAACGAGATTATACAGTCTGAAAAGAGTTCAGCCTTGCATTTTCTCCATCATAAGCTTGATACCCTGTTATACTGTTTCACAAAATTTGTACTCTCTGCCATGTCTCACAGGTATCAAACTGTCCTGCCAATAGTCAGGCAGTTCTAATTTACCCATGAGCTCAACCACACATTTATAGCTCCCACAAAAAGTTTGTTGTTCAATAAAAAGGAAAATTTTGAGGACCACAATTAAAGAGTTTACCAGCTAGTGTCCCCACAGAAAACAGAGGGCCAATTCAATACAGGATAATTATAATTTTAGGAGGCTTTATTCATAATAACTTGCATTGGTATGAGAAAAGGTATGGGATAAAGGAAACAAGGGATGGTGCGGTAACCAGGAGTTTACCCCAATGCCCTAAGGGATGTGGGTAAGAAGTGTGTTACCAAAGCCTGGGATCAGAAAAAGGAGGGGTAAGGTCTTCTGTCTTGTGAAAAACATGACCTTTGGCAACCCCAGGAAATCTTTCAAGGGAGGATGTGGTGGATAAGCACCCTCATTTCACTATCTTCATGATCTCCTACCAGAAGTATCCTATCAGCTGAACACCTAAAGGCACTGGATGTATAAACGTAGTTAGGACAGAATAGCCTCTGGTTGTGGAGAGGAACATGGAGAGTGGATTTAGAAGAGGGAAAGGAGTAACAGAAAAACTTCAATGAGAGTTTTCTTAGGATGAAGAGACCACTGAGAATACTTCTACCTAATGGTAGGGAATTCTATCCCTTCTCCACGGCTTGCCTCTTGGTAGAGGCTTAGTTCATACTAATTTGTAAAACAGCATAACTTATACCTGTATAGACATATATAGGATCTGATTTCAAGGCTGTAAGAAGTAGAGAGCTCTAGGCAAGTATCCTACAACTTCACCTGCCATGCAAATGTAAGTCATTTTATATGTCCACATGGTGGACATTCCATGACAGTTCCCAGGTATATAATAAAAATGTTCAGATGTCTTTAAGATCTAGGCAATTATGAATGAGTAAATTATGCCAGGATTAAGAAAATGCACATTCTATTCAGTATTTAAAATGGTGAGTTCTACTTTTTCTCTATTACCTCCTCAATTTTTTTTAAAAGATTTTATTTATTTATTTGAGAGAGAGAGAGTGACAGAGCATGAGAGGGGAGAAGGTCAGAGGGAGAAGCTGACTCCCCATGTTGCTGGGAGCCCGATGTGGCACTCGATCCCGGGACTCCAGGATCATGACCCAAGCTGAAGGCAGTCGCCCAACCAACTGAGCCACCCAGGTGCCCTAACTTCCTCAAATTTGATAGGGATATGACTATAATACTACATCTTCCTTTTCTTTCTTTTGGAAAAGAATAAAGACAACAGCAGAACAATACCAAAAACAAACAAGTAAAACCTTAGCAATCCAGTAGTAATTAGTTCATGCTCAAGGGACTTTCTAGTGTCTCTTGGTTACCTTATAATTTCAGGAAGAATCCTGAAATCATGAGGAGTCCTTCTGGACAGGCAAGAGAACCAGGTATCGGGGTACAGCAGTTTCAGGCAGGCAGAGAAATCTAGTTTTGGCTTAATCAAGCTACCCTGAGGAAGTTATTAAAGAGTATTACTTTTTGTGGATGTAAAAAGGTTATATCTTTGGTCATAAGGTGAGTTAAAAGTTCATCTGTTTCCAGGAGAAACAGATTAGTTGTCTAGGGATCCAGGAGTATTTCCTGACATATCACCCACAACTCAGAGGCACTTGACAATAAACATTTGCGTCTGGTGTGTCTTACGACTTCTATTGATCTGGACACTGCTTGTCTGCTACTACTCATGCCCCGTGCGGTAGCTGCCTCTTTAAAGTGTCTGCCAGTTGACTCTGCTGATCTTGACAGGGCTCACTCACATACCTGGGGTTTAACTATCTGTGCATTGAAGATGGTCTCTGCTGGGTTGATTGGGACAAGTCAGTTCAGCTTCACACCTCTTATCTTCCAACAGATTACAAAGGGAAATTTCTCCTGGTAGAAGGAAAAGCAAGAGTTAAGAACAAGCCTCTGTGCAAATCTTTTCATGTTTCTGCTTGTGTTAGTTACATTTACTATAGCCTTACAGGCCAAAGCAGCGCCTATTTTTCCTTTTCTTAAACTCTTTTTGGACTCGGTAACAATCTTATTTTTTACAAAACACTCTGGTTAATGAAATATTTTCAAGGTTACTTAGGGAAGTGGGGCGGGGAGAGAATGAAATAAGTATTTATAAAACACCTGGACAAACTCATCTAGCCAGCTATGGAAAGAAGAATAAATTAAAGAGAAGAGGAAGGGATTTTTTTTTCCTTTTTGATGAAGAGAAGACTTTCATATTATGCAACTCCCTATCCATTTTATTTTTTTCTTCTTTTTTTTTTTTAGATTATTTATTTATTTATTTGACAGACAGAAATCACAAGTAGGCAGAGAGGCAGGCAGAGAGAGAGAAGGAAGCAGTCTCCCCGCTGTGCAGAGAGTCTGATGCGGGGCTCGATCCCAGGACCCTGGGATCATGACCTGAGCCGAAGGCAGAAGCTTTAACCCACTGAGCCACCCATGTGCCCCAACTCCCCATCCATTTTAGAGGGATGATACAATACCATTCCACAAAGCCTTATAACCAGCCTGAAGCAGCAGTTCTGCATTCTCAACATTTACCTTAGAAAGAAACATTGGGTCTGTCAGGCTTGATAGTTCAGGATTTATTTGACTGACTTCATGATCTGACTCTGGGGCATGACTGCTCTTCTGAATTTCCTCTGTTTTCATAAATCCTACTCACTCTTTAATGCTCACTTTATTTCCTTTCCTCACTCACTCATTTGTTTTTCTGGACAGCTCCCGCTCTTCTTGATTTCTCCATTACCAAAATCTCCATGTAAATCATAAAATTTATTTCTCAAAAACTACTGTTCTTAGTACCTAGATAGGCATTTAATATATGATAGGAGCTTGAATCATATCTGCTTTAAAAAGAGGAATATTTAAAAAAAAGGTTAAAAAAAGTAAAAAAGGAATATTATACAGTGTTTGTTTTATATGCTGTTTAATGTGCCTAAAGATACAATCAAAACCATTTTTATAGTTCTAAAGAAAAAGAGAAGTTGTTCTACAATTGAAATTACTTAACGATGGCAAAGAACTGAATCCAGAGATTATCAGTACGCTGGACACTAGAATTGACTTGAACTTCAGGATTCTGAGAATGTTTTCTTGTCAGAGAGAGACTATATATCAATTTTGGCAAGAACAAACAGAAAACTTTTTGTAAGTTTCTTTGGAGCTCGAATTTGCCTCCTTCCAAATGTAATCTTACAAGAATTAAATAGCCTTGAGGAAGAGCATAGAAATTATTTTTTAAATTTTAAATTTTTCTAAGAAAATCCATTCTTGATTAGGGCATAAAAAATGAAACAGGAGTCTCAGGAAATTAAATGGGATAAAATTTGGGGAAAACCAGTGATTTTTTGCCACATGGTATTTCCGGAACTAAGTGTTTTAGGTGAGGATACGGACAGTAGTGAAGCTGTCAAAAGAGGTCTAAGCCTGTTGCTTCATGGAGGACAGATCAGACCCAGAAAAAGTTTCTCTTCCCAAGGTTCTCTTAGGCAATGAAGTATCATAAAAAGGAATAGGTGAAAATCATTAATGTTTCACAAAGGAATAAAGAAATTCTGAAAGAGCTACGAGAAGAAAAGTATTTTCATTTGGGGTGTTACTGAAAGCAAACAGAGGCAATTATTTAAATTTGCAGCTGCCTGAGACAGTGGATAACAGTTGAAGCAGAAAATAGGCTAACTAAAAAGCTTCAGTTTTAAAAACTGTTAGTATGAGTATAATGTCTAACCGAATAGAGAATAAAGAGATAAAAATTGTAAGTAAAAGGAAAGAGTTGAAAAGTACAATAAGTTCAATGAAAAATTACCTGGAGAGGCACAACATCAGATTTGAGATTGTCTCTCTCCCTCTCCTTCCGCCCCTCCTCACCATGCTCTCTCTCTCTCAAATAAATAATAAATGTCTTTAATAAATACTTTCAGATAAGTAAAACAAATATAAAATAAACCAAAATTTATGGGATGAAGCTAGAGTAGTGTTTAGAGTACTGTTTAGTCGTGCTTGGAGGGAAATGTGTATCTATAAATGCTTATGTTAAAAAAAAAGAGATTAATAACCTAACTTTCTAACTAAAGAAACAAGAAAGCATGAACAAACTAAACCAAAATCCAACATAAGTAGCAGAAATAAATGATAGAAAACCCAAAAGTAGTAGAGAAAATTAACAAAACTAAAATTGTGTTCTTTGAAATGTTAAAAAAAAGTGACAAACTGATAGCTGGACAGCACAAGAAAACAAAGTACCAAAATTATAACTGTAATAGGGAACATTACTACAGAATTTATAGAATTAAAATCAATTATAAGGAAATGCTAAGAATAACTGTAAGGCAAAAGTGAGATAATTTGTATGAAATTGACAAATTACTAATAGACCTATAACAATGAAATAGATTTAGTAACCAAAAACTTTTACTTGCAAATAAAAGTATAGGATTAGACTTTAGCCAGTTAGTTAAAAAATGGCCAAAGAATTTGAAGTCATTTCTCCTATGAAGATACACCATTGGCCAGTTAGCACATAAAATAATGCTTGATATCATTAAATAGGTAAGTGCAAAGCAAAACTATAAGATACCACTTCACACCTGCTAGAAGAGCAGTAATTAAAAAGAAGAAAAAAAAAAGACCATAGCAGGTTTTGATGAGAATGTAGAGAAACTGGCACCCTCTTACACTGCTGCTGGGACTGTAGAATGGTAAAGCCACTGTGGAAACTGTGACAGTGCCTCAAAAGTTAAACATAGTTACCATATGCCCCAGGAATTCCATTCCTAGATATATACACACAAGAACTGACAAGACTGGTTCACAACAAAACCTACACACCAATGTTCATACTAGCTCTTCAGAATAGCTAACAAGTGGAAACAACTCAAATGTCCATCAGCTGATGAATGGATAAACGAAATTGTGATATATCCATATAATAGAATATTCTTTGACTATGAAGGGAATAAAACTCTTATATAGGCTAAAACATAGATGAATATTGAAAACATTATACTAAATGAAAGTAGCCAGACATAAAAGCTGTCATGATTCCATGTATGTGAAATATCCAGAATAGGCAAATCTCTAGAGACAGAAAGTTAATTATTTGTGCCAGGGGTTAGAGGGAGGGAAGAATGGGAGTGACTGCTAACAGACTGTGATTTCATTTTAGGGTGATGAAAATATTCTTGAATTAGAAAATCATGATGTTTTTACAACATGGCTTAATATACTAAAACCCACTGATTTGCACCTAAAGGGTAATGTGTAAAGTATATGAATTATATCTCAAGAAAAAAATCAACTTTATTGAGGTATAATTAACTACATTTACTCAGATTTCAATCTTTGCAGAATATGTGAATACAGTATGTATCTCCATTTACTTAGCTCTTCAATCTCTCAGCCATATTTTGTGATTTTTTTTTTTTTACTGTGTCGGTCTTACACATCTATCATTCAATTTATCCTAATTATTTCATATTTTTGATGGTTATATTGTACTTATCATTTTATTTTTAAGTTGTTCAATGCTAATATATGAAAACAGATTTTTTTTTTGTACATTTATATAATGTCCTGTGGCTTTGCTAGCTCAATTGCTAGTTCTTGCAATTACTAGTTTTGTTTTGTTTGTTTTGTCTTGTTGTTGTTGTAGCAGTGGATTCCCTCAGATTTTCTCTATAAGACCATACAATCTCCAAGTAAAGAGAGTTTTATTTCCTTTCCAATCCATATGCATTTGATTTTTTTTTTTTTTTTTTTTTTTTTTTTTTAGAAAAAGATTGTGTGTGGCGGGGAGGCAGAGGGAGAAGGCAAGAAAGAATCTTAAGCAGATTCTTAAGCAGATTCCAGGTCTAGTGCTGAGTCCCAATCTGGACTCCATCCCAGGATCCTGAGATCTTCGGCCTGAGCTGAAATCAAAAGTCTGATGCTTAAACAACTGAGCCATCCAGGTGCCCTGCATTTTATTTCTTTTAAATCTATGGAGACATACTGGTTTTTTGTTTTGTTTTGCTCTGTTTTTGTCCCAGAATAATGTTATCTTGGTGTTTTTTCCATGTATGCTTGAAAAGAACTACCATTGGGTGAAGTTCTCCATAAATGTCAATTAGGTCTGGGTACTTTAGAGTTGTTGTTGTTTTTTTTCCAGGTTGCTTTCTGTTGATGGTCCTATTACTTCTTGAGAGAGGAGGTATTGAAATCTTTAACTATAATTGTGGATATATCAATTTCTCCTATTAGCTTTATTGTTTGCTTCATGTATTTTCAAGTTTATTAGGATTGTAGTAGCTCTCTTAACAGAATTATTATGGCCTCTTAACAAATTAACTTCTTTATCATTGTGAAATAACTGTCTTCATTTTTGATATTTCTTGCTTTAAATTCTACCTTGTCTGTTTTTAACATAGCTATTACAGTTGTTTTTATTAATGCTAGCATGGTATATATTTTTCTTTTTCTTTTTAACCTAAATGTAGTTTTGTACTTAGTTTCTTAGAGATAATGTATTGTTGGATGTAGTGTCTTTAAAATACAGCCATAAATTATTTGATATTCCTTTCCAACAGTTGAAGTCTTCCCCTTTGGTACAGGTTAGATTCAGGGACTCACTTTTAACAAATTGAATAAAGCAGACACAGTAGTGTAAGACTTCAAAAACAAGGTCATAAAAGGTACTGCAGTTTCCTCCTTGCTCTCTCTTTTAAATACCTCATTTTGGGTAAGCTATTTGCTTTATCACAAGACTCTCAGTCCACATGGTGAAAAGATCCACGTAGTGAGGAACTGAGTCGTTCTGCCAACAAGTGGATCTTCCAGGCCACATGAAGCCTTTCAGTCACTGGAGGATGATTTGACTGTGACCCCACAAAAGACCACAAGCCAGAACCTCTCAACAATGCTGTTCTCAGATTTCTGACCCTTAGATCTTATTATTTATTCAATCAAAATAATCTTTGCCTTTAATTGGCTTGTTTGGGCCATTGACATGTAATGTGATTATCAATATGACTGGGCTTAAATCTGTCATATCACACTTTGTATTCTCTTCCAATACATAAACATGATATACTTTCCGATTTATTTACTTTTTTTTTTTTTTTTTTAGCTAAGTAAACCCTATACCCAACATGGGGCTTGAACGCAAGACCTTAAGATCAAGAGTCACATGCTCTTCCAACTGAGCCAGCCAGATGCTCCTCTCCCTTTACTTAGAGTTTCTTTCATTTCTCTCAGCAATATTTTTCAGTTTTTGGCTTAGAAATATCAATATCTGCAATAAATTTAGTATATAGTTTTTACGATATTGCAAACATCATTTTAAAATAGCATTTTCAACTGTTTGTTGGTAGCATATAAAAATACAATTGATCTCTATATATTGACCATATATATTGGCATCTCAAAGTAATACTGTGGGAAGGAAAACAAGTTAGAATTTCTTTTACATAACTCCTATTTGTATATAAAAAATGGTCTTCTTTATTTTAACATATGAATATTTCAGTCCGTTGTCCAGACAGCATATAAAATAGTTTCTTATAGGACCTTCTCAAACAATGATTCTGCTTTGTGTCATTATAATTCAAAGTGATAGACCATGGGGGAGAGTGGAAAAAAAAAAAAAAAACAACAAAGTGATAGACCAATGGTAGGGATTTCAGGTTACAAGGTCCAGTTGTGACGACAGCTCTATATTTAGTAAGTTAGAGTTTTCTGATACTCCCCAAATTAAACCATGAAAGTAACCACATATTCTGCCAATTTATAGATATGATGTAGTCTCCATTCTTTTTGGGGAAATTACTGATGAATCCCCATGAATTTATGGCAAACAAGGCATTAAAAATTGCTATGCAATTTTGTTAAGGTTTTTTTCCCCTCTAAATCCACATCTATTATTTGTTTTATTGCCAAAAAAGATGCAAAATTTAAGTAGTTTTGGCTCACAGCCTTAATGCTTGCAGTTCTGAAAGACCATGTGCAGCAATCTTCATTTGTCTAGGAATCATTTGAAAGGAATTCATTTGACAAGAGCTTTCTCAAAAATGACATTCCTATACAGGTACTCAAGATAACATAGCTATTTTTTTTCCTAGACAATTTTTATTCTTTTTAAAGATACAATGAACTTTAATTTCTTATAAACTTGGAAATACCTTTTTGTGATAAGAGCAATATTTCACTGCATCTGGGAGTAGGTAGGAGTTTGGAGGAATATATATTTTTTGTTGATCTATCACATATATAAAATATATACAATTTTTTTGTTGCTTAAATGAGTCCTGTGCAAATGGTCTAAACTCTTTATTATGATTTTTCTGGTTTAAAAGACATGGAGTTCATGATGTTATTTTTTGTGAATTTTGGCATTATTTGAATAGATCAGGATTTAGTCTACAGGCAAATAAATACTAAAATTTCCCACATATATGAATATCTGAAATAAATAGGATTCATATTACCCATAATTTTTGAAAAATAAAGGCATCATATGAGTTTCTAATAGGAATTACATAAAATACAAAATAAATAATTTCAAAGGGATATTTTTAGATGCCCAAATTTAAGAGACTAAATATCCAAATTATTGCTATATAAATAGATGGATTGATAGACATTTTAATTTTTAAAAAATAATCATTTATTTTAAAAATAGCAAGCTCATGAAATAGAATATTATCTTCAATTTCTTTTTTATCATCCATAGACCTCCATATGTTGCCAGGTACAGAGAAAAATTCAGGATTTATGTGGGGAAGTTGAGTATAATTGTATCAAAGGTGGATCTAATCATCCAATTCCACCATTTCTTTTGCCTTCCCTTTAAATTTGGAGAAGAGTTTTCTCTCTCTTCTTTTAAATTTTCCACTTAAAGCAAGGACAAATCAGAGATACAGATTAAACCTACATATATGTAAAGCATCATTTTTTTTTTCATTCATTCATATGTAACAGGCTTTTGTTTAATGTCTTCAGTGTACCAAGACACTGGTAATATTAAGGATATAAGGATGAATTATGACTCTGGGGATAACAATGTTGACTTATTTTTTTTTAAGATTTTATTTTTTTTAAGATTTTATTTATTTATTTGAGAGAGAGAGAAAGAGAGCATGCATGGGAGGGAGGGGTAGAGCAAGAAGCAGACTGCCCTGATGAGCAGGGAGCCTAAAACTGGCTGGGTTTGATCCCAGGACCCTGGAATCATGCTTTAAGTTGAAGGCAGTCACTTAATGGACTGAGCTCCTTTGGATTTGATTTGATTTGTATTTGATTTTACTTTATTTTATTACTATTTTTTAACCCACTGAGCCACCCAGGTGCCCCTATTTTATCATTATTTTTTAAAGATTGTATTTATTTATTTGATGGAGAGAGAGCAGAAGCAGGGGGAGCCCAGGCAGAGGGAGAAACAGGCAGAGGGAGAAGCAGGCTCCCCGCTGAGCAGGGAGCCCAATGTGGCACTCAATCCCAAGACCCTGGATCTGGACCAGAGCTAAAGCCAGATGCTTAACTGACTGAGCACCAAGTCCTCCCTTAAGATTTTATTTTTAAGTAGCCTCTACACCCAACATGGGGCTCAAACTCACAACTGTGAGATCAAGAGTCACATGCTGTATCATTGAGCCAGGCCCGCATCTCCACAATGCTGTCCTAATTTGATGAATCATGGCAATGAAGATTATAGAAAATTTTTGTGTTAAGTAATTTTTTATCTTCTAAATTTTCATAAAAAATTATGAGATTCAGAACCACTACTCTATGACACATAGTTAACTCAAACCAGAAAACCTCTAATATTGTTCAATATTAGCAACAGAAAAAATAATTATTCTTTTATTGTGAGATTTAAGAGTTTTTTTAAAAGTTTGGTTATCATTAAAATTCAACTCCTTGGAGCTATAATATAAAATTATTGCTTTTGCTTGATGTGAATTGGTGCCTATATTATTTAAACTACTGTTAATTTGTGTGCCACATTGAAATAATTGCTCTGGAGTCCATAATATCATTTGTTAAGGAATCAAGGTACCATTGCTTGATTAGATTTAAACTTAATCTTAAAAATTAACCTGAAAATTTCTTCATTTGATTAGACATATGTCTAAATTATAACTAGGAAATGCAAATACTATTTCCATATATTTACTGATAAACTAGAATTCTAAATTATTACAAGGTTGAAATGGGTTTCCTTAGAGTATATATTTTCACTTCTAATCAATATATCTTTCGTAAACATAAAACAGAACAAGTATAGTTAAAATGTTAGAAAATGGAAATGGTGAATTTAAAAATAATATCTCAAATAAATGACATTCATTTATTCATTACAGACTATAAAAACTGAGGATATTATTTGAAGGTAACATTATAATACATACTTTATTGAAAAATACCTGGTTATTTAAAATACAGTTAAAAGATAATATGTTTGAAAGTATAATGAACTTTGTGGCAATGAATTAATGCCACAAATAGATATTAAATAAGCAACTGTGTTATATGAAGATAATTGTAATTGCATTACATATGAAAACATTTTGTTTTTTAAGTAGGCTCCACGTCCAGTGTGTTGTTCCAATTTTAGCATATGTGCTGCCGAAGCAAGCACTCCATGTCCAGTATGGGGCTCTACACGAGGCTTGAAATCAGGACCCACAGATCCAAGACCTGACCTGAGATCAAGAGTCAGACGTTTTACAGACTGAGGCACCCAGGCACCCCTAAAAACATTTTATAATAAAAAATTGACATGCTGTTTGACAAAAATAGCTAGTGTATCTATGTGATATTCTCTCTATATGCAAAATTTATATTATTTTGAAATCATCAGTAATAAATTATGTTATACAGATCATCAGTGATATATATGTGCTTTTCTCTTAATATATATATCTCAATAGTTTAATAAATGCAGAGCTTTGGTTATGTTGAAACTGGCAGCAAATGTATTCCTGTCTCCCATGGTGCTTGCTATAGTACTAGGAACAGAGGAAGAGTCAGAATTTACATGGAATGTATATGGAATATAATTAGCTCCAAAGATAGATCTGATGTCCCAATTACAAAATATTAATGATAATAACAATAACATCTTACTGTATACCTCACTTGTCCTAAACACTTTACTATGTTGGCTCATTTAATATTCACAATAACCTTATTATGCACATACTATTATTATACCCATCTTATAGTTGGAAAAACCAAATCGCAGATATAGACAAAGCTTTCTTTTGACCACATGCTCCAGTTATATATTCTGACCCTTGTCTCAGAAGCAACAACTAGTATAAGTTTGGTATATATTCATCTAGTTCATTTTTATCTTTTACATTTGTATGCTTAGCCACAAACAATATTTAATATTGTGTTCTGTCTTTAAATGCATATAAACAGTATCAAACTGTATGTGTGTTCTGAAATTTTTTTCAAGCTTTAGACATGTTGTTATATGTTTGCCTATTCCTTTCAATTGTTACATTTTAATCCAACCATTCTGATTTTATAACTATGAAGTGAAAGGTGAGTTATTTTATTTAACAAAGTTAATTTAGTAAATTAACATTCAGTTCCCTTTACTGTCAAGCCAGTACCTCCTCCACAACATAGAGCCACTACCATATACATCCTGCATGATCTTGCATAAAAACGATTGTAGATTTCAGCATTCTCATTAGTAAACATGGTCAAGATGATACAGCTGAATTAGATGATCTCTACTTTCAAAATTCTAAAAGCCTCAACTCTGAAAACCCGTTTCATAGAGACTATATTAGGTATTTCTTCATGAATATATTGACTTCTTGATATTAACTTTTGTGTTATCTTGAAATCTCTCATAGTTCTGGACACATATATAGTTAGGGAGGAATCAAGATTTGTGAAACATGTCTACTTCCGTACACTAGTCTCTCCATAAAATTCTCTGAATAGCCTTCCTGGAAGAGTACCTCTACTGTGTACTCTGCTGCTTATTCTTTTGTCTGCAGAACTAACTCGGCGATATCAAAAGAAATAACACGCCTAAAATCCTTTAAGTCATCTTTTGTTTTTCCATCACCATTAAAACTGTTCTTTGCACCCAATCCTTTGTGTGTGTGCATGTAGTTTCTTGAACTTAAAAACATTTAAAGAGAAAGCCATTAAATTATAGCTTTCTGTAATCTGTTATAAATGATGAAGCCTCACACTTCCATTTTAATTCCAAATATATACTTTCCAAATGATTTTGTGTAATATAAAAGCCCTTGAGTTCAAGAAGTACTAGGATTTTCTTTATTCGCTGAGTATAATATTTCTAGTCTCTAATGTCCTTACAGTCGCTAGTCTCTGATAAATAGCCAGAGGATTAATGTTTTAGTGAAAGCTAGCTTGTCACCTTCAAAAGGAAACCTCTTCAAATCAAAGTCTCTTATGTGCCTTGACTACAAAGTGAATTTTAAATAAACACTGTGAAAAGAAAGAGAAAGAAAGAAATTATCTTTCCAACCATTTTTCTGCTTGTACCAATTTGTACCTATGTTATCCATGCACACAAATATATATATATAGTTATAACTATATATATATATATATAACTGTATATACTTGTTTGCAGGTATCTTTGAATGTCTACACATTCTCTCTTAAGTAACAGTAATAATGCCACTGAAAGTAAATGACTGCACATTACTTTAAGTAATTTAATGATCATATTATCTTAAGGTAACATGAGTGCAAAAATACTCTGAAAAGATTAAAAAAAAATCACTCTCCAAATCTTTTAAGGTAGATGGATCCTCATGTTAAAATTTGATTTGTCTAGCACAGTAAGTTGGTATAACCAAAAATTTTATTAGTTCTCCCATAAGCTGGAAACCTAGAGCAATCTAAACAGCAAATAAATATGCCAAAATTGTTTCGTGTCAATAAAGCACTGGAATAATGTTGAAAGATGTTACCAATACTACTAATTCTCCTTTTCTTCTTTTCTCTCGGTCACTGACTCATTACTTTCCTACTAAGGTCCAATATGAAAGTAAGGTGATACACTAAGGAGATGATAAAAGGAGGAATTTCTAAAAGAATAAATAAATCAAAACATTTAAAAATATCTATCCTGATTTTACTCACTTGACTTGATTTCTTAGGAAAAAATAGGTGATTTTATAGCTTTATGGTTTTATTTGTTTGCCGTTTATGGCATTATTCTGGACCCTCTTTGTTTCCTCTTTTTCTAAGCTATAGGGTAGTTAATGGTGATTCAGTTTGCTTTATCTAAGAGATCTTATTGATCTAGAAATCATAAATTCTCCCTACAGTTTCAATAGCCTGGAGACTGCTGCATTTGTCATCACAAAATCATGTTACATAATTTAAGTGTTATTTAATAACATATCTGACAAAGTAATTATGTTTTTTTAATACTGATTCATTTTAATCTGACTACTTCAATAATAGCATCCAGGGAGGCAACTTGAATATTTCTAAATCCATTTTAGGCAAGCTTCTTCTGGAAAGTTTTCATGCTGTTAGCTAATCTCATTCCTAGCGATTTAATTATTATTTAACCAAAGAAAGTATTATTTTTCTGAGATTTGTCTGTTTCACCTTCTTCTCTAATTCTTAGTGCCAATCCTTACAATGAACCTACTGGGAGATATAAAGTCTTCTGCAGAATGAACTCAGATACAACATGGAGTACTTTTACATATTTGACTTAAAAAAAATCATGACCAAATAATTTATGTAACAGAAAGATAGTGTGTAATACAATTTTACCACTTTTGTGTATCTGATTTAAATCCCTCACACTGTAAAGTACTAAATTAAGCCTTTTCTAAAATATAATAAAAATATTATTTCAATATGTATTTATAGTGTATATATTCAAGAGCCATTCTCATAACCAATGACATGTTATAATTTTAGCTTCATGGCTTAGTAATAGTATTACACGTCATGAGTAAGGGTACACTAAAAAGTATGTTTGATCTAAAACACAAAGTGAGAAGCTCATAAAAACTGTCTCAATAACGAATTCCACAAAAATGTATAAGAAAAGAATAGTACATGTTAGGATAATACATGAATTAGTAACAGACGCCAATTCAGTTAATGTCTGTCCCAACTACCATGTTAACTTCATTCTATTTCCTTATTTTGGCTTATGAGATATGAGACTGGTATTGCCCCAGGGAGGGGAGTGGTCCTAGAGTTACTATTGGACCAAATATATAATTCACAACTTCATAATTAAAAAATAAACTTGTCCGCCCAAAGATATAGCTAAAGCAAAATAAAATAAAATACAATGAAATATGCAGGAGAAGACAAGATCAGGCATAAGCAGTTACCCCACAACGATCTACCATTACCACTGCTCTTTCAAAAAGAGATTTGGAAGGAATGCAACAAGAATGGCAGATGCCGATGGCAGGGACCTGCCACTTTCTCTGTCCTCTGTTCCAAATTTGAGACTATTAAGATCTCCAAATAAATTTAATACTCTAGCAGAAAAGACTTGCACCCTCTCTTTGTGTGGAATTCTAGGAGTTGGCAATTTTAAAATAATCTCTCTCATTACAAATAGTGTGGGAACAATAGAGTGAAAATGGCCTGTGTGGGGTATTAGAAACGGATCGGCCTTAGTGATAGATTCAGATAAGCAAAGACTATGTGAACATTTCTAGAGCCAAGAACACTGTGAAATTAAGGTAAAGCTACAGAATAGCATGTGACTAGAAGGCTTTTGCTGACATAATAAGAGACTGGTTACAGAAGGCTTCAGAAGGTTTCAGAAGACTGAGTAAAACACAGGGCATCTCCATATATGTATTTGGCAGTAAATATATTAATTTACCTGACATCTTTATAGCACTGATGAAATGTTACTGATAGTGAGGACAAAATCAATCTTGAATTAAAGCAGAACTGTCAATATAAATCTCATAAGCAAAAAGGATTTCTCTTGATAAAGGCATTATAAAATATCTAATTTAGAAGTACATTAAATATATGGATATATGAAGTTTCCATATGTCTAATGAATGAAACAATTATTAAAAATAGTTAATATTTCAGAGTAAAAAACCCTATTACTTAGTTACCTTTAATAATAACTGTTTGGCAAGTTATTGTAGTCAATAACAAACTGTTAAAATAAATGAAAGTTTTGATGATTATAATTGTCATTAGCATGAACAAAATCTCTATACATATAGAAAAGTTGCTTTTTTAATATTAAAACACCTAAAATACTTGTCTTTCATTAATATTTCAATGTGCAGATCAGCAATTATTTTTTTCCAGACATACGAAATTCAGCTTCAGCTTAGTTCTATTCAAATATTTCAGATTCCTTAATAGCTTGTTCCCCCTAGATATCTTGGATTCTAAACATTAATAGTAATTAACTCTGAAGGCTATTATTTTAATACAAAAAGTAGTGTCAGGTTCGTGGGTTATATGCAATAAATTAAGCTTAAATATCAGGGACAATAGTCTACTTGATTTGAGGGATGTAGATACAAAAGAATTGCAGATGAACATGGAAAACACTTTTAGGACCTGGAAAGCCTGAATGTCCTTATGAACTCTGAGGGGTCAGAGAGATGGATGCTCACATCTGCCACCCAACTTTTATCCTTCGGAGTTTGTCAGGTGTAGGTATATTTAACAAGTTTACCAACTTCATCTGCACATTAAATTTAATATAGTTGACTGTAGAGGATACACCTAACACATGCAACTTAATATCTATAGAGATCAGACTTGGAGTTAATGTCCAAAATTACTGCTTACCTGTCTCTACAATGAATACTTTGAAGGAGTAGTGGGAGAGGGATTATTTTGAAGGGATATTAGGGAGTATTTTATTTTTAACTTCCATTATTTTAATTTTTTTTTTTTTTTTTTTTTTTTTTTTTTTTTGTGGGAGAGAGAGAGCGTAAGTGGGGTTAGGAGCAGAGGAAGAGGGAGAAACAGACTCACTGCTGAACAGGGAGCCAGATGCAGGCCTCAGTCCCAGGACCCTGAGACCATGACCTGAGCTGAAGGCAGACACCTAACTGACTGAGCCACCTTGGTGCCTCTGTTTAATTAATTTTTACCAAATATGTTAGTTTTGTAGTTTAACCAACGTAAATAAGAAAATGAAAATGTGTTTCTTTGAGCTTGAGTTTATGGTTGAGTTTAGGAAATCTATGCTTGAGTTTAGGAAGATGCAATTATTTTCTACTTCTTTATATAGAAATTAATTATTCCAATTAAAGCAAATGTAACATTTATGTTCAAGACAAAAATGAAAATATCATTTAATTATATAAGAAGCAGATTGTTGGTACGAATAGTACAACTTCTGTTGTAGACTCTCTCCCTAATATTTGCAAACTTTCCTTAGGATTATCCAGTTATATGTATGACTTCTACATCTCTACAGAGACTCTATATACTATTTGTAAGGTTTACTGAGGTACAATTTTTTTTTTTAAGATTTATTTATTTGAGAGAGAGAGGGAGAGAGAGAGAGAGGAGGGGCAAAGGCAGGGAATCCTCAAGAAGACTCCTCGCTGAGCACAGAGCCTGAGGTGGGGCTTGATCTCAGGACTCTGAGATCATGACCTGTGCCAAAACCAAGAGTCAGATGCTTAACCAACAGAGCCACCCAGGCTCCCCTGAGGTTTAATTTATGTACAACAAAACTCACTATTTATTGGTACGTACTACAATTTGTTTTGATAAATTTATAGAGTGGTTTGACCACCACCTTGATTGAGATACACAACATTTTCATCATCCCAAATGTTCCTTATGTCAGTTTGATATCTACCCCCCTCAATCATTGCCAAGGCCAATCACTGACCTGATTTCTGTCCTTACAATTTCCCTTCTCCAAAAAAGTCGTGTAGCAATACAGTGTGCACTTTTTGCCTAACTTATTTCACTTAGCATGTTTTTGATATTTCATCATGTTGTTGCTTATGCTAGTGATTCATTATTATTATTTCTGTGTCATAATAAGCATACATGGACTGTGATATTTTTTAAAAACAATACCCAAACTGAGAACTATTTGGGTTGTTTTCAGCCTAGGGTTATTGTGAATAAAGCTGTTATAAACATTCACTTAAAAGCCTTTATGTGAACATATGTCTTCCTTTTTCTTGGGTAAATGATTAGAAGAGGATTTCACAGGATCTTATAATAGGTACAACTCAATAAGCAGTGCCATGTTCTTTCCCAGAATAGTGTCACATTTTGATTCCTACCAGCAATGTACAATATTTCTTGGTTGATCTGATTTCTTGTTAGCTTTTTAAACTTTCTGTTTTTTGTATTTGGCCATTATAGAAAGCATATCCCAATATCCCATAGTGGTTTTAGTTTGCATTTCACAAATAACTGATGATATGAACAGCCTTTTACGTTCTTACTTGACAATTATCTCTTCTTTGATGAGATACCAATTCACATCTATTACTTAATTTTAATTGGATTAATTTTTAATTAAGTTATAAATTTTCTGTATATATTCTGGATCCAATTTCTTTAACAAAAATGTGATTGGCAATTATTTTCTCCCAGTTTGTGACTAGCCTTTTCATTTTCTTAATAACATTTTTAGAAGAGCATAAGTATTAAATTTTGAGAGTCCAACTGGATAGGTTTTTTCATGTTTTCTAACATGGAAGAAAACATTTCCTAATCTAATGTCACAAAGACCTTCTCCCATGTTTTCTTAAAGAAACTTTATAGTTCTATTATGTTTTACAGTTAGGTCTATTATCCATTTAATGTTGAATTTTTTATATGGTGCAAAATATGAGTTGTTTTATTTTTATATGAATATTTAATTAATCCAGTACCATTTGTTAAAAAGACTACTTTTTTCCTCAATGAATTACCCTAGCACCTTTCTCTTTGTAAAATCAATTGAATATTTTTGTATGGATCTATTCCTGGACACTGTATTGTTTTATTGATCTATATCTCTTTGCCAATTCTGTACTAACTTGATTACCATAGTTCATAATATATTTGTTTTAAAGCTGTTTGGTTAATGTAGGTCCTCTACATTTCCATATAAAATTTCAAACTGGCTTATTAATGTCTACAAAAACCCTGCTGTTATGTTAATTGTAATTGCACTGAACCTATATATTAATTGGCAAAATTGCTAAGTTAACAATATTGAAGTTCCCATCCATTAACTCAGTGGATACCTCTCTATTTGGATCTACTTTAATTAACTTCAGCATTTTTATAGTCACTATTTCGTAGTTTTAAGCAAACAATTCTTTTACATGTTTTCTTAGACTTAAAGCTGAGTATATTTTATTAATGCTATTATCAGTAATACTGTTGGCCACTTCTAAATTATTTTTTCTAATGTCTAGATATGCATTTACATTTTTATTGATCTTTTGTCTTGAAACCTGCAAAAACTCACTTACTGGTATTAAGTGAGTTGGGCTTATTTTCCCTAAATTATTTAGGATTCTCTATGAGTTGTTTATGTTAACTGTCCCCCTCCACCCCCGCCAACTTTCACACCACTCACAGTGTTATTTCTTGTTTTCAACCTTTATGACTTTTATTTGTTTCCTTACATTATTTCACTGGCTTGGACTTTCAGTACAAGTATCAGTCTCTCACCATTAAATAACAAGGGAAATATGTTTCCCATAGAATACCCTTCTTAAGTTGAAAAAGTTTCCTTCTATTCCTAGATGCTGACAGTTTGTATAATGTCTGCATTTTGAAACTTGTCAAACATTTGTCTAAATCTATCAAGATAATAATTTATATTTTAGTCTGGTGATTTACACTGATTAGTTTTTAAATATTGAACCGATTTTGCATTCCTAGAATAATCCCATATTGTCCAGATTTATTATTTTTTATATACAGTTTTGAATTTTACTTACTAATATTGATAAAGGATTTGTGTGTTCACATTTATGAGGAATACTGGTCTATAATTTTCATTTTTATAATCTTTGACTGGCTTTAAGCTAATGGTGGCCTCATAAAATGAGCTGGGAAGTGTTCTGGTAGATATTGTCTACAATTAATATTATGTCTTCCTCCAATATTCTATAGAATTCACCAGTAAAATCATCAGATATGCAATTTTCTTTGTGGGAAGTTATTTAATAATAAATTTGATTTATTTAATATATATAAGGTTTTAATTCTTTAATGAATTCTCCTGTTATTTTAAATATTTAAAGTTTTAAATATTTAAATATTTCATAGATGGTCCATTTCATCGATTTGGTGGATTTATTGAGGTCACATTATTCATAACATAGTTCCCATTAGTATCTGTAGACTCTGCAGTGAAGTCCCTCCTTCATTCTTTTTATTTTTTTTAAGATTTATTTTTTCCTTTTTTTTTCAGTTATTTAAATCCAATTCACCAACATATAATACATTATTAGTTTCAGAGGTAGTGTCAAAGGTTAAAAGTAGAGCTACCCTACGATGTAGAAATTGCACTACTAGGTATTTACCCTAAAGATACAGATGTAGTGGGGCACCTGGGTGGCTCAGCGGGTTAAAGCCTCTTAGGCTCAGTCATGATCAAGCCCCACATTGGGCTCTCTGCTCAGCAGGGAGCCTGCTTCCCCCTCTCTCTCTGCCTGTCTCTCTGCCTACTTGTGATCTCTGTCTGTCAAATAAATAAGTAAAATCTTTAAAAAAAAAAAAAAGATACAGATGTAGTGAAATGAAGGGGCACCTGCACCCCAATGTTTATTTATTTATTTTGGAGAGAAAGCATGAGTGGGAGAGGCAGAGAAGGAGAGAATCTGAAGCAGACTCTGTGCTGAGTGCACAGAGCCCCACACTGGGCCTGATCCCGTGAGCATGAGATCACAACCTGAGCAGAAACCAAGAGTCAGGTGCTCAACTAACTGTGCCACCCATGTGTCACCTCCTCTTTCATTCTTGACATTTGTAATTTGTGTTTCTTCATATATACATGTATGTATATATATATATATATATAATTGATAAATATCTAAGCCATTTATTTATAGGCTGTAGGTATGGCTTAGATATTTATTAATTTCACTGATTTTTTTTAAAAGCAAACATTGGTTGATTGATTTTTCTCTACTTTTTATTTGTTTTCAAGTTCTTTGATTTCTTCTTTTACATTTATTGTTTTCTACCTTATGTTTGCTTTAATCTGTTCTTTTTCTAGTTTCTAAAGGGGGGGTTAGATTATTGATTTAAGGCAGCTTCCTTCTTTAATATCAACATTAATCTTATAAACTTTCCTGTTCACATTGCTTTTTGTTGAGTTTCAGAAATTTTCATATGTTGTTTTCATTTTCACTTACTTTCAAATATTATCAAATTCCTCTTATAATTTATTTTTCAAGCCAAATGTTAGTAAGAAGTATATTGTTTGGTTGCCAAATTGTATTAGTTTTTATTGCTAATAACAAATCACTACCAACTTAGTGGCTTAAAATAATATGAAATTATATTATAGTTATGGAGGTCAGAAGCTTAATATGAATCTCATGGGGCTAAAATTAAAATGTCTGCAGCATCATATTCATTCTGGAGGCTCCATGTGAGAATTTGTTTCCTTGCCTCACCTAGCTTCTAGAGGCCACCTCACTCCTTGACCCCTTCCTCCATCTTCAAAGTGCATCACATCAACCACTGCTTTCATAATCATATCTCTTTTTCTTTAACCCTCTTGCCTCTATCTTATAAGGACCCTGTAATTACATTAGGCCAACCCACATAATCAAGAATAATCTTGCTATCTCAAGATCCTTAATTTGGTCCTTAATTTAACTACATCCCCAAGTCCTTTTTACCATGTAAAGTAACATAGTCATAGTTTAAGAACATCTTTGGGGGCCATAAGTATGTTCACCAAAAATATTTGAGAATTTTTCTAGCTTTATTTATTTTATTGATTTTTAGTTCTGCCCTGGTCAGAGATGGCATTTGATATAAACTGAATTATTTTAAATTTTTTGATATTTATTTTATGGTTCATAATATGACCTATGTTAGTGAATAATCTACATGTGCTAGCATATAATATATATTCTGGTTTTACTGGTGAAGGGATTCTTTTTTTTTTTTTTTTTTTTTTAAGATTTGTTTATTTGAGGGGCGCCTGGGTGGCTCAGTGGGTTGAGCCGCTGCCTTCGGCTCGGGTCATGATCTCAGGGTCCTGGGATCGAGTCCCACGTCGGGCTCTCTGCTCGGCACGGAGCCTGCTTCCCTCTCTCTCTCTCTCTCTCTGCCTGCCTCTCCATCTACTTGTGATCTCTCTCTGTCAAATAAATAAATAAAATCTTTAAAAAAAAGAAAAAAAAGATTTGTTTATTTGAGAGAGAGAGAGAGAAAGAGAGTGAGCACATGAGTTGGGAGAGGGGCAGAGCAAGAGAATTTCAAGCAGACTCTCCACTGAGTGTGTAGCCCAATGTGGGGTTCGATCCTATGACCCACGAGATCATGACCTGAGCTGAAACCAAGAAACAGACACTCAACTGACTGAGCCACCTAGGCACCCCTGGGTGAATTGTTATATAACTCAATTGGTCACTTTGGTTGATAGTATTATTCAGTTATTATATATCCTTATTGATTGTGTAGTTCTATCAGTTACTGAGAGAGGTGTGTGGAAGTCTCCAAATATGTCTCCTTTCAGTTATATCAGCATTTTATTAATATAATTGCAGTCACATTGTTATTTGCATATTCTTGTCTGATCAGACAGCTATAATAAAAATACCATAGACTGGGCAGCTTAAACAACAATTTACTTTTCATACTTCTAGGGGTTGGGGAGTCCAAGATCAGTGTGTTGCCAAATTTAGTGTCTGATAAGGGCCTGCTTTCTAGTTCCTAGAGGGCTAGAGGGCTGTCTTCTTCCTGTGTCCTTACTGAGCAGAAGAAACAAGGGAGCTCAGTGGGGGTCTCTTTTATAAGGACTTTATCCATTCATGATTATCTATTCAAGGCTCCCAAAGGCCTTCCTTCCCAAATCACCACCCAAAGGCTTTACCTCCAAATAGCATCACGCTGGGGATTCAACATATGACACAAACATTCAATCCATAGCACCTACATATTTGGAACCATTATATTTTAATACTGAACTCCTCAGCATTATGAAATACCTCATCCTCACTGGTAAATTTCTTAATTATTTTGTGTTTTAATTTGAAAAATAATCTGTTTTATAAAGTAGTAAAGTGACTATTTTACTTTTAACCTAAATATATCTTTACATTTAAAAAGGAAATGTTGTAGATGCCATAGTGTTGTCTTATTTATTCAGCATAACAAGGTCCGCATTTTAGTGCAGATATTTAGATCATTTATACTTAATGAAATTTTTTACTCTACTTTCCCCCCATTCTGGTTTTATTAAATATAACTCATTTACAAATATTTTAGTGCATCTTCCACATTGCTAATCCCACATTTAATTTACCACAGTCTACTTTCAAAAAATAGTACTTCACTTCATAATTCCTATAAGAAATTTCTGATAATAAATTCTTATTTATTTTATCCCATCCCTTGTGCTATTGTGTACATTTTTCTTCTACATATGTTATGAACTCCACATGTGGGCCTCAAGGTTGGTGCCATTTCAGCATTTCTGCTCCTATGTCCATAACACGGCATCTAAACTCTACTTTCTCTTTCTGGCAGATCTTAGGCAGGAAAGGATTTCTTTCCCTGCACCTAACTGTAGAAGTTCTCTGTTTTGCTTTCATGGTACATGCTTACTATGAGAAGTTTTCCTACCCCACCACTAGATAAAGGAGTCTTCTATTCTTCCTCCAGAAGCACTGGATCTTTGCTTGTGTCCTGAAGGCAGGATAAAAGGGTTTCCTACCTCCTTTTGCTTCTCTACCATAGCTGTTTTGGGAGGGAAGAGGGTTTGTTATTCATCTCACAGTGGCTTAAAGATTTTCCTTCATCTGAAAGGTAAGTCTGGTAACAGTGGACACTGTTTCTTGTCTGTCATCAACGCCACTTGATTACTTCCTTATAGGCTTTGACACAACTGAAGGTGGCTTTCTCTGGTTTCCCGCCCTGCCCTCCAATCTTTCTCATGAATACCCAATGAAGGTCTTTGGGAAAAAAGAAAAATTATAAGTGCGTTCATAGTCCCCTTGTATCTTGGGTTTTCAGTTATTCTAAATCAATGATTCTCAACATAGAACAATTTTTCCCCTTATTCCAGGTGCATTTAGGCAACACCTGGAGACATTTTTGATTGTTAAAATGTGGGGGTTATTATTGGCTTCTAACAGGTAGAGGTAAAGGAAACTTATAAACATACTACAGTGTTCAGGACCGTCCTCTATAACATAGAACTATCCAGGGCAAGATGTCAATAGTACTAGGTTGAGAGATACTGTTCTAAACTCATGTGCTATTCACAATCTGGCCTATGGTCATTCATTACAATTTCAGTTCATTTCTTGTGATTAGCTTTTAGAACTGCCACCTCTTCCTCTCATGCTGTGCTAAAGATGAAACAATCCATATACACCATTCATTTTACACACACTTGTCACTCTTTGGGTATCAGTTTCCTTGTTGCTTTTCAATTTTAGCACTTTGACAGGAAAATTTATGATTTTGTAGGTTATTTCATTTTTCTCATTATTAAGATAAGAGAGACATTCTACTGCAGGTTTCTACATGCTAAGTAGAGACAGCATTCTAGTCACTTATTTTTTTTTTCTTTTTCTTTGGTACTTTGGAATTCTTCTGGGAGTAAAATACCTGTAAGTAAAGACAATGAAAATTTCTCCAATCCAAAAGCTTCTGCTTTCTATTTTAGATATAAATAATCTCTTCAATATGAAGGCATGCTTCTCAAAGGCATGAAATACAGATTCAGATTTCTCTTCATTTATGTATTATCATCAATTAACCCTTGAAATACTTGAAAAATTATAAAATCATGAAATGTTCCTCTGTATCAAATATTCAGTGTGCTTATCCACCAGCTTTTTCCAGTAATTTGTTGAAAGGAACATGCTGTGTGCAACAGAGGCATAGAATCTGAACTTGAAATATGTGAGGTAAAATTCCTGGTGCTAATGCAGTGCTGCAGTGGCTTGGCTGTTACGGCTGAAGGCACGTGTTTGCTGATGTGTGCATGGGGGTGGGAGTGCACATTTGGAGCAAAGAGAAAAACAGAGTGATGTGTGGATTTTAACAGCTTACTAACTTAGTCATTAACTAACTTATGGGCCTGCCAAGCTAAACTATTTGAAACTAAATTTCTTTCACCTTAGATATCTTAAAATTAAGGGATTAGATTAGACCAGTGGTTTTCAAATTGGCTGTTTGTTCAGTTAGTAGATTGGTGGCTCTGCTCTCAACTATTCTCATTCACTAGCTCTGTGATTAGCCCAAAGAATCTTTATTTTTACTGAACTCCTTTGATAATACTGAAACAGGTGCTTGAAGATCACACTATGTGAAATTCTGATTCCTCACTAGACTATAGCCTCTGGAGACTAGGAATTTACTCAGATTAATTTTGCTTCCTAGCAGCTAGAAAAGTATATAAAGTATATCACAGAGATATAGTAAATACATGATATATAAATGTTGAGTTGTTCTAAAATGGTATCAAAGGGTCTACAAGTCAGGTGTTTACATTCCAAATAACATAATGGAATTTCAGGACTTTCTGAACTAGTATTCAAACTTGTTTTCTGATGATTGTTATGCCTGTTTCATGATAACATGGCAATTATGTACTGTACAGGACAAAAGTAGAAGGCAATGAGAAAGTATGAGGTACATTTTATACTATGGACTCTATATAGGGAAGTATGTATTTTTGTTTGTGTACTGAACATTACACTTGCTTTATTAGCTAAAGTATTTTTCTTTACTTTTTCAGAGTTCTTTTTTAGGATAAAATTGATAAATTTATGTTATTTTTCTATTATAAAATATAGATAATAAATATTTAGTAATTTTAGTAACTACACGGAACAGCTAGGGAAATGTGGACATCACCAGCTTTGTAGGAGTTAAAATGTGTCGTAATCTTTTTAAAAAATGCACATAAAATACACATTTCCATTCATAAATATCAAAATCATATTCTAGTTATAATGCTATCCTAACAAGTGTAAGAAGAAATATGATTTAAACATGGAATAAGCACATCATCTGGGATACATATGGCTAAGAAAAGCTTCATCCAAAAAGCAAAACATAGTTCAGTTTCTTTGAACTGCAAATGGCCAATCTCAATGATCATCCACTGTGCTAGAGGAAAATTAAATTGAATTTAGTTTTGCTTCAATTTATTTGCAACTGACGGGACAAACCCTGTGTATACCCATAACATTTTGTCTTTGAACCAATAACTAAAAAGTCCAAAGTTGTTAAAGCATCTTGTAAAAGTTGAGAGGTCACTGAAGGGTTTGAACCTGAATAACACAGCACTCTCTCAATCTTTTAGTTCAAAACAAACATAGAAGACACAGTAAGCTCACTGATAGAAAAGCTGTTTTATTTCTCTGGTGTAGATAATTCACATGACCTGCTTGGTTCACCTCTCTCTTTTTATATAAATAGAGTACTCCTTTTACCTTCAGATCCTTCTGTGCATATCCTCTGTGCCTATAAGATTGTCTTGTCTGTTATTGCCCTACCACAGTGTTTATGGTTTTGGGAGCGTTTTTTCCTACTGCAAATAGCAACAATTTCTCTAATAATGCTGGTCTACATGTATGCATGCAGAGGAGACAGGAACACATTTGTCAAAAATGTGCCATGAAAAACCCATAAATATAATTCAATGATTAAACAAATATTTACTGACAACCTATCACATGTCAGTCGGTATTCTAGATACTAGGTATACAGTGGGTCTCACACACAGTTCACCCCAACACACAAATGACCCATGGGTATCTAACATCAGAGGCCAAGACCTTGGCCAAGGCTTACAACAAAATTTATTTGCTACAAAGTGAACGTAATGTTTAGACTTAGCATGAGAGCGCGTGTGTTTGTGAAGTGTATATGTGTGTGTGTGTGTGTGTGTGTGTAGTCGCTTACCTTTTGGAAAGTTAATAACTTTATAAATACTACATTTTTTACTCCTTAACATTAGAAATTGTGTCATGTATTCATTTTTCCTACTTCAAATGCCATTCAAATTGAGCTAGAAGAAAGGTACCATACTCTACTACACCATATCACCACATTTCATTTGCCCTGTAGAATCATTTTTAAAACATGTTTACCTCCTTAATTTTATAATTAATTTTCTATTCCATAGGGTCCAAAGATGATACGGTTTCTGATCATGCTAAAAGCTGATGAATGAGAAAATCTTTTAGGATAAAATGCATTTATAAATGCAAGTGTCTGGTAATGGCTCAATGAAGTATTATGTCAATACAGGCAAGACAAGTCATTAAATAAGTTTTTTTTTTTTAAAGAGTTTTATTTTATTTATTTGACAGAGAGAGATCACAAGTAGACGGAGAGGCAGGCAGAGAGAGAGAGAGAGGGAAGCAGGCACCCTGCTGAGCAGAGAGCCCTATGCGGGACTCGATCCCAGGACCCTGAGATCATGACCTGAGCCGAAGGCAGCGGCTTAATCCACTGAGCCACCCAGGTGCCCCCATTAAATAAGTTTTAAAGAATACCTTCTTTTAGGGGCGCCTGGGTGGCTCAGTCATTTAAGCATTTGCCTTCGGCTCAGGTTATGACCCCAGGGTCCTAGGGTTGGACTCCTTGCTCAGTGGAGAGTCTGCTTCTTCCTCTGTCCCTCCCCCTGCTCATGCTCTCTCTCTTACACTCTCTCTCAAATAAATAAATAAAACCTTTTAATCTTAATATTAAGATGAAATTTTCCAAGAAATTAATGTAAACTCTAATTAAAATAAAAGGGCTAAAACATTTCTCTTAAGTTACCCATTATGTATTACTGGATGAAAACAATCTTTCTTGTAGTTAACTATGAAACGGTAAAACATGCAAAAACAATTATTGTTCTCTAATGGGGCATATTTGGCTAGTAGATTTATTTTGTTTGCTCACATAGTTAAAATTACTTGCCCACATTTTAAAATTAGGTATTTTATATAAAATTTAGATTTATGGATTTTGTAAAGAAACTGCAGACCTGCAACACAAGACCCACCCGTTTTCTCGTGGCAACAGTCAACTGAGCCTGTGTAGCAGATGCCTGTTTTTGAAGAAGCATGCTCTCTCTAGCTCAAGAAAGCCCACTATCTCTTTACTGTTTCACACTCTTCCTGCCCAAGTCATTTACAGCATGTTTTTGCTCACAGTAGGTTTTCTAATTTGCTAGAGGATTCTTTAACCTACTGTCATCCTTCACTAAAATAGAACTAATATGACATAATCATTTGTTTTACTTTTGTATTTAAGCTGTTTGTACTTTTAAGTTGGAGGATAGCTTAAGATTTCTAAGAGATACATTGTTTAGAATTTCACAGTTTGAACTTGGTGTGAATCCATAGCTCAGAGAAGTTAATGACTCACCAAATGTTTCACAACCACTTAACTGGCATTGGTGGAACTAAAATAAAGATGCCTCACAACCAACAGAGCTTGGGAAATTTTTCTGAAATATTTTATCTGAAATATCTGAAATATTTCTGAAATATCAAGCAATAATTTGCCCATCATGTGTAAATATTTGTATGAACACTATATTCCCTACAGAACAAAATAATCCATGTACACTGTTTGAATTCTTTAATAATCTGAGACATTTTTATAATGCAATATTGTTTCAGATTTTAAAATCTTGCTTAAAACATAGTCCACCATTTATATTATTAGTAAAATTATTTATCAAAACTAAAATATACCTTCCTTTCAAAAATATATTAAATATGCTTATGTCACACAATAATGCTGACTTCAGCATGCTGACATGTTATTATACTATATTAACAACACTAAAATAATGTGTGGTTAATTTTAAATGCCTAGAATATATGGTCCTCATTTGTTCTCACTGGTTTAAAAAAACATCATTCCCAATACTAAATATTCCCAAAGAGTGAATAACAAAAATTTAAAAGATTATGAGAGTACATAAAGCTATTTTCCCCAAATATCTAACATTTTTCATCAACTTTATATACTTAGAAGTGTAGTATTTAGCCTCTAAATATGTCATTTAAACTATTTTTCAATTCTGGAAGATTTTTCTAACAGAATAAAGAATGGGATTTAATTCAATATAGTCAACAATCCACCAGGTTTGCACTAAGTTGGTTTGCTCCTAATAACCATGGTATTCTGTATGTATTCTATTTGATTTAACTGAAAATATTATAGAAGACTATCAATTCTCCAATTCCACTTATGCCAATGCCCAGGTTATTTCTGCAGATATATATTAGTTGAATGTAGTTTGAAATAGTCATATGTGTTATACTTTCAGTTTTAGTGAAATTTGGTAACAGATTAGAGACAATTTTATTGATGACTTTAAGTCAGAACTAGTGATTATATAATTACTATTTTAATAAAGAACTTATAATCAAATCTAAAATTGCTAATATATAAATGTGATCTATAAAACAAAAGAATATAAAGAGAAAGTATTTTACCCATTCCCTGGGGCATTTTTATTAATAGACATTTTAAAGTAGCTTTTCTTTTTTTTGGCTAATTTTATATCTCTAAATAATGTACTATGTTTTTCTTTCTCAATGTATAAAGTTTATACAACACCTATTATGTGTATATTATAGCAGAAGAGAGTTTGTCTTATACACTTGAACAACCCTGAATTTTCATTCATATATTTTTATTATTCTATTTAGTTACATAAATAAAATTTCTAACTTGGAATAATAATCTAAACTTTCATTTCCTTTTCTGTTAAGAATAGGCAGCATGTCTTTGTAAAATGAAAATATTTGTATATCTTCTGTTCGCTTAACATTCTCTCCTTACCACCTCTTAATCTCTGTATCAAATAAGCTTTTACATTGTCACACCTGATACCCTTTATAGTCTGTTCTTTAATCATAATTAAATTTGTTGTAAAAATTTAATCTATTTAATGAACAAAAGAATATACATAGATTAATTCTAAATGCGGAAAAATACACTTAATGTTTGCATTATGATTCTAGTCTTTCTTCATATTACAGCCCTGTAATTCACAATGATTTAACTAAGATCCTAATAATGCAAACCTCTGCTATTAAAAGCATTTTCTTCTGTTAATTAATGAAACTGACACATATCTATATTTGGTTTCCAAATTTAAACTTTCTATTTTGATGTTAGTGTTAAGTTAAATAATCCAGGTTTGGATTTTTACCTTTTACCTTTGACTATCTTCTGCTTGAATAAAGTCACCTCCCTAAGAAAAAAAAGAGTTGAACAAAATAAAATTTGAGTTTATGTATATGGATCACGGAGAGTTTCTTTTTTATTACTTGGATTTATTTTCCACTTTCTTGATCTTTCTGTAAGCTGACTTGACATGAAGAAATTTGAATCAACTTCCATTTCATTGAGCTGCAAACACAATGGGGCATGTTTCTAAGTTATATTATTAAATTTATCTACTTAAAATACTTGGAGGTTGTTTTGATTTTCTATATTTGTATTTCATCAAAGTTGATTCATGCAGCTTACAGTTTTGAAATTAACTCCTCAAAGTTCCTTGCTGTGTAAATAAGGATAAGGTAAACATCTTTTCTAAAATGCACCTTTTAAGCTGCGTCATATTTGACTTGTCAAATCAATGTACCCTTGTGATCAAGTGATTAAGCTATTTACTGCTTTTCACAGAAAGCTATTAAATAGATCAGAAACACAATATTATGGAATGAGTGTCAGGATCTCTAAATTCTACTTACCAGTTAGTTGTGTGAACTTGAACAAGTCACTTAATCTTTTTAACCTCAATTTCTTTACATACATAGCAAGGACAGCAATTATCTCTATGGGCTTTTTTTGCTTGTAAAGCTCTATGATTTTATTCTACAATTATCTTTGGAATGGATTTAGCATAAGGGAGGAAAGCTTCATTGCAATGGTTATGCAAATAATCTCCTATGAATTATGGAGTTAATTTAATAAGCTTCTTAGTTTTTTGGGGGTAATTTTCAGAAAAAGCAAATATTCATTTAAGAAGACATGTACTAAAGATTACTTTCAGCAGAAAAGTTGTAAAATATTTCCTCTTACAACTGAGCATTTCTGGCAGCTGCTTATCAATCATGAGTTTCAGAGTTGGTAACCATGACTCAGAAAGTTTCACTTTACTGGTACTAAGAGCTAAAAATTTTAGCAATATAACTTAGAGCATTATCAACTAGCTTGGGTTACTTCCTTAATTGTTTTTAAGTAATTTCTTAATAACACTTTATCAGCATAGATTTAAAATGTACTTCTGAGGAAAAAGTACATTTTTAATGTATAAATATTTCTGTACAAGGTAGGAAAAAAGAGAGTCGAAATGCCTGAGGTCTCGCGCTTATTTGACTGCTCTTGACTTGCTGGGTGGCCCTAAGTCCAGCTGATCAAGTTACTACTTTCTAAAGCTTGCCAAATATTGTCGGGGCTTTGGAGAAGGTAATGAAACCATAAGTGTAACATGCTCTACAAATAGAAAGGTCAAAGACCAGCATATGTGAGACACATTTTCATTATTAATGAGCAGTTGGACACTTAGTAGGGTTTGCTAAAGCATCTAATTTTAAAGAGTCACTTCATTTTGGAGCAATTCATTGAGAAGCAGCAATATTTACTGAGGTCACTGCATCATTATTTGAAACATCTGAATTTATAAGCACACCATAGCAATAATAATGTTCAGAGTAATATTAATCTAATAGTTAACAATAAATGCTATTAATGGTGCATCAGAAAAAGCAGGACTGAGTTGTTCGATAGAGCTAGGTTTAAATTACAAAGTTACTACTTATTTGTTCTATGGGTCAAGCTTTTCTGCCCTTACTATCCATTTCATAGCGTGGTGAAGTTGTTTTAAAATAATTTCTAAGAGGAAACATGGCCTTGCCTGCACTTCATTTCAGGGCAGACTGAGAAGGAGTTCTCTTCAAGCACAAATCATCATTAGCCTCTGAACCTCCTCAAAAAGACCTTCACTCTTCTCCCATTGTAACTGTAGCACGTCTATATCCGTGAGTCTTTTCTCAACTGGCAATGGGCAATATTGGCAAATGAGGCATTTGACAGAGTAAAATCTCATGCTTAGTAGAGTTCAAGAGTTACCTACAATCCAGTTAAATGAATTTCACTTATTCTAAAATATTCCCCTAGATGCTAACCTTGCATTCTATTACACTTCATCTTTCACACTCATTCTTTCCCTCAGAATTTCTGTACTTGTATACGAATTACACTTGTACATAAATTATCCATCTTATATTGATACTACTATTATAAACAAAGTAAAACATCTACCTAAAAAAAACTGTAACAAAAGTCATATTAAGTCAGTGACTATATAAAATGGTTAAATGTGTCACCTAACATTACAAAGATTTTAATGAAGATCTTAGAGAGAATATATCTATCGACATCTTGTCCTATGAGCAGTTGAATTTCTTCAAGCAACATTCTTTCCATATAGATGCAATGAACTGCAATAGGTAAAATTTATCTTTTCTTAATTTGGGGGACAACGTTGTGACTCCTCAAAACTGTATAGGTAAAGGTCATCATGATAGGCAGTTAAGCTTAACTCCATCTCACATCAAGTTTCTTTCACTCTAATTTAATCTTTTCTTTCATACTACTTTTCTGTATCATGTTTTTTTGTGATTTTTAAAAATGTTTAAGTAAGTAATCTGATAATTTGGGGAGGGGAAGTAGAGTATAAATCAATCAGTTAATTAGATGATATTGAAAGAGTCAAAATCATTTGTAGTCATCTTCTATAATGTCAATGTTTTGCTGAGCTTAGACTCTAAAAGCAGTAAGAATAAGGGAGCAGCCTATCACCATTGGCAGTGCTCAGAGTTTCTTTGCTCTTGTCAGCATTTGATAAGAGCAAACTAAATCCAGGGGTAAGAGAATTTAAAGAGTTTCATACAGGTCAGCTTTTAGGAACAAAAAATAGAGAAAAGTATAAGGACTGAATCTGGAAGGTCAAATGGACGGTGTGTAGGACAGTGGTCATTTGAGAAAAAAGGTCATCATTCATTCTTCCTTATTAAAGTACTAATTAATGTGTATCACACCACAGAGCCTCTTTGGGGATGCTATCAGAATTTACTGTGTGCATTATTTATAATCCTATTTTAGCTTCATACAGTGGATTGAGGAATATGTCATTTAATCAACATATGTTTCATTTATAGATCAATTTATTAATCATGTACCATCTGCAATATAGTGAATGATAGTTTTAACCGGATGAATTTGACTCAGTCATTTCCTAAATGCAACACAACTAAATATAGTCACTCCTCTCAAATACCTTGTCTAATAGAAGAGGTATACAAATTAGTAATACTAGAAGACACAATCCATCTCTTTATTCATCAAGCTCCCCAACAAATGATAAGCTCTTCAATATTAGGTATGTTAAAATATTATTTTCAAAAAAATTTAAAGATGTGATTTACATACAAGCATAGAACAAATATGGGCTAATGTGCTAATTTAGCACATTAATAAAAGCAAGACAAAATTGTTTCAAAGAAGAACTTGAGAGGGTGAGTATACATGGGCTTTGAAAGAAACAATGATATCATAGGATGTCTAGGTCGAATATAAACTACTTACTCTCCTAAAGGGCAATAATGACATAGAACTGAGGATTATCTTTTCAGTATGACAGGAATTATTTTCATTTCTATAAGAAATCACCTACCAGTTAACAAAAATTTCATAGGTTCTGGATTCTACTCAAGTGTAAAATGGAAGTCAAACAAAGGTAGTTTACTACAGAGAATTAAATAGCCTTTGGGTATGCCTATTAAATAATACTCCTGTATGTCACTGGAATGACAGCCAATCATACTTTTGTCTAAGTGTTAGAAATTCTTCTGGTATATGGGACATAATTTTTATGTAAGTGAAAATATGGGTGGATATGGATATGAGATTCAGGCATCTGGATAGCATGTATGTAAGCACAAATCTGGACCCTGGTTGATAAGCAAGCAGAATAAAATATTAGTGATTTATGAACAATTACTTTAACAAATTTAAAATAGTGTGATGCATTAAGTAAGACTGATTTATGTATATATGTATATATATTCTACTGAGCTCACACATAGGATCAAATTGTCAAATAAGACTTATGAGTTTGAGATGTTATGCTGTATCAAGCTTACCAATGATCTGATAATATGAGTATTTCAGAGCCAAGGACACAGAAGACAATAAATGCCACATGCCTGGGATATCCCAACTGTTTTTCCAGATTAGGGTTTCCAGGTTGCCCAGCTAAATTTCATTGTAGAGACACAATACTTATTTTTTTTTAAGTGTAAGTAAATTCCAAATATTACATGGGACATACTTAACACACATACAAATTTCATTGTTTTTCTCCAATTCAAATTTAACTGGGCATCTGTATTTATATTTGCTAAATCTGGCAACCTGACAAGATCCTTCCTTTCAGTATCAGTCACACACTCTCTTGCCCAGAATAATAGATGAGGTTTCAAAAGGAGGTTTTGTGGCTTTACCTGACACAACAGAAGGCATTTAAGTTATATAACATCTCTATTTTATACCCACAGAGTTGTATGGCTCACACGACAATCTCTGGAGAGCCATGCCTCATAAATCCAGTGTCTGCAATTTTATTTACTATAAGTAATCCTTTAGCCAGGGACATCTTGCTAAGGAGGTTCTATAGATAAGGTTTCTTCCTCCTGGAAAATATCATTAGTCTATGCACCCAGAGGCCCAGTTGACAAGAAGATTAGGCCAGGTTACTCGCCCTCTTTTCTTTCCCCTGGGGTTGTACCCTGGTAGCTAGAATGAATGGATCATGGGCCAGATATTTCATGACTTTAATATTTAAGTAAAAACATACTTCCATTTATGCCAGAAATAAAAATAAAGGCAGATTAAAAAAATGTGAACCTGCCATATTTATGTTAGGCACAATGTAGACACACAATGGATGTGTCTCAACTTGAAAAGTTTTTTGTTTTTTTTATCATACACATTACCCTTAGAAAAATTCCGTTGTTATTTCATGTATAAAACTTTTGAGTAGCAAGTGAAGTAGAGTAGTGATTTGAGAGGAAATATTTAACAGGAGTCTCTTAGTTCCACCAAATAGATCTTTTATTTCTCCAAAATTGTGTTTAATCAAATATGTGACATCTAGTGAGTATCTCAGAAGGAGTATGACAGAAATGAAAAAGAACAATTTGATGACTAGCAGGCCATGGAGACCAAGATATTATACTCAAATCAGTGAATACAGATGGATCATATTTTTAAAATTCTGACAGAGTAAAAATCTAAGATTTATCTTGGGCTACGTAAGTTTTGTATACAACAGTAAAATAGAAGTTTGTCACATGCACAATTAGAAATATAACAATTCAGTGATTCAAAGTCCTTAAGAAAAATAAACAATTGCATGATTTACATGAGAGGCCCTAAATCTTTTACCATAACATTTCCTTTTCATTTGAAGGGAAAATTTTGTAGTTAGTATCACTACTTTGTGTATCACTACTTTGTGTATTTTTGTGTATCACTACTTTGTGTATTTTTGTGTAGTTAGTATCACTACTTTTTGTGGTTAGTATCACTACTTTACTTAAAAAGAGTAAAGTGAGGGTGGCAGATTGACAGCAAGAGAGAGAGAAAAATGATCTCACAAGCAGGCTGACATATTGTCCCCACAGGTAATCAAAATGTATGGATTAACCTCAGATATTTGAAAATTATAAAATGATAATATTTTTTATAAATTAGTAAGGAAAGAATGGTGACATTTGAATAAAATGGTAAAGGAACAGCATTTGTCCCCTTCTTCTCCATTGATATAAAATAAAAACAAAACCTCTTCCTTCCCACTCATTCCAAACCAGTGCTTTGTGTATAAGATTAAAGGAGAATGGTCAAAACTCTGAAATTAGAGAGAGAAAAATGTTTTCTCTTTTTTTTTTGGAGGGGGAGGGGGAGCTTCTTATTAACATATGAGACAATTTAATATGATGATAAACAAATATTTCCACAGCAAAATTTGAAAAGCACTTAGTTAATAAAATGAGAGAAAGAGGGATGCCTAGATATAGAAAATGCTAAATGATAATTGAAAAATACAGTTAAATATCCAAACATTTCCAAGCCCATGGATTTTTGTTGCCATTTATTTTGTTAGAGCCAACTTTACCAAAGTATTTGGTATCATTTTTTCTAAAATGTCTTCTAATTTATTCACTTTAAAGAGCCAGTAGACTATTTTAAAAGTTACTCAAAATTTAACAGTTGTTTCATAAAGCATACTTTTAGCCTATAAAATTGGTAACTTGAATATCAAGATATTAGAAAACTTTCTATTCTAGTATAGAAGTATAATAATACAATTCATTACACTTTCTCAACTATTTTAACTACTTTAAATCTCTTGTGTTTTATATTTAAAACAGATTACAGTTGCTAAATGAGCATTGTGACTAATTTCTAGGACTTCCACCTACATAAAATATAATGAGGATTGGTAATGACATGATAACATTGCCCCTATTCTTATAGGAGTTTTATGCTTTACACTTAAACACATTCTATTGTGTATTATGGTTTCCTTTTATACGTTATTAATGATACCAAGTAGTATTATTTCTCTTGTTTTAGTATAAACTGGTGAAATAAAATCCTTAAATTTTTACATAGCTTCCACTGATTTCAAAAATGTGTTCTTATATTTAAACACATTTTAATTTTACAAGCCTCTATGGAGGTTAAAAAATATTTTCTGGATTTTAAGTATGAAGAAATTGAGGATTAGGTAGGCCATTATATGTCCAAGATAACACCCCTAATGAGTAGTAGACTCAGGACTATATTATAGAACGTTAGCCACATTGTTCAGTGTTTTTTCCATTGTATAGAACTGTATTTCCTTTAACAGCCAACAACTTTTTATTTCATCATCAAAAGACTAATACCCTGGATATCAACCTTTTGTCTGTACTGTCATTTGCAAATATCTTCTCCCATTCCGTGGGTTGCCTCTTTGTTTTGTTGACTATTTCCTTTGCTGTGCAGAAGCTTTTGATCTTGATGAAGTCCCAAAAGTTCATTTTCGCTTTTGTTTCCTTTGCCTTTGGAGGCATATCTTGAAAGAAGTTGCTGTGGCTGATATCAAAGAGGTTACTGCCTATATTCTCCTCTAGGATTCTGATGGAATGCAAGTTGGTGCAGCCACTTTGGAGAACAGTGTGGAGATTCCTCAAGAAATTAAAAATATAGCTTCCCTATGACCCTGCAATTGCACTACTGGGTATTTACCCCAAAGATACAGATGTAGTGAAAAGAAGGGCCATCTGTACCCCAATGTTTATAGCAGCAATGGCCACAGTCGCCAAACTGTGGAAAGAACCAAGATGCCCTTCAACGGACGAATGGATAAGGAAGATGTGGTCCATATACACTATGCAGTATTATGTCTCCATCAGAAAGGATGAATACCCAACTTTTGTAGCAACATGGATGGGACTGGAAGAGATTATGCTGAGTGAAATAAGTCAAGCAGAGAGAGTCAATTATCATATGGTTTCACTTATTTGTGGAGCATAACAAATAGCATGGAGGACAAGGGGAGTTAGAGAGGAGAAGGGAGTTGAAGGAAATTGGAAGGGGAGATGAACCATGAGAGACTATGGACTCTGAAAAACAATCTGAGGGTTTTGAAGGGGCGGGGGGTGGGAGGTTGGGGGAACCAGGTGGTGGGTATTGGAGAGGGCACGGATTGCATGGAGCACTGGGTGTGGTGCAAAAACAATGAATACTGTTATGCTGAAAATAAACTAAAAAATTTTTAAAAAAAAGACTAATACCCAATGATAGTCCTCTCTCACTGATGAACCTAACTTGAAAAAAAAAAAAAAAGTAGTATGTGAAGACATTCATTTGAACCTCTCTCTTTCTCTCTCAGTTTCTCTCTTTGGATCTTTACACGGGGGAAAAAACCTCCAGAGAACTTAAGGCACTCAGTATTTTTGTATTCTTGTCTGCTACTTATCAATTAATCCACTCTGATCAACTACCATTCTGGTGTGTTCACTAAAACAAATCACATGAATTTTGCCAATGACTATTGCACTGTCAAATACAGTAGACACCTCTATGTCTTAGGAGTCTTTGCCACAACAGCATATGAAAAACTACCCTCTGTTGTCTTCCATGACACAGTCTCTGACTGTTTAAGCTTCCTCCATGCTAGTATTTTTTCCTCTTCCTTGAATGCTTCATGTTATCTCATCTCATTTTTTTTTCTTTTCTTTGCATCGATAGTGGTTTATCTTCAGGTTTGTTTCATTGGCTGAGAGCCTACCCTTAAACATGTCCATTCCCACCCATATATTCATATATTTCCTTTTTCTTATTGTGTATAATTCCTGCCTAATACATATGATTATTAAATCAGAAATTGTGAAGGATCTGAGATTTTGACCCCATTTGCTTAACTAACTAGTTAGCCAGCCAAGGTGCTACAGTTGCACACATATGTGTGTACAAATACACACACAGAAGGATACATATAAATATATTTATATATAATGTACAGAGATAGAGATATAGCAACAAAAGATTCAGGTTGCTGAGTCAAAAATAGATCATGGGAAAAGATGAAAAGCAGTAGCCAGGGCAGCTTCATATGTCAGTTTCCCATACCCCAGTTCTCAGAAAACAATTTGAAGAGGGTCATATGTTAACCTACCTGAGTTGGGTTGTGCCACAGAGGAGGAGGAGACTTGAATTTTATAGAGCTGTTGGGAAATCTACCTACCCTCTTCTCCTAGGAGAGATTTTTCATTTTTCTTGAATATAGGAAAATCTCCTGGATGGAAAAGGAAATTCTCTAGGCTTGCTTCTTAGAATATAAGCAGATATTTGTGGAATGTAGTCTAGGAACCTTATCTTTACCAACATAGGTATGTCCAGGCAAATATACATCTAAATCTGTTAATGGGGGAAACATTCTCTCTAGAGCTGTTTGCTCTTCCAACATATCTTTTGATCAGAAACCCAACCTGTACAGAAAACTGAGAAATCCATGGAGATTTTTCTCCTAACAATGATAATTTATAAGTACCTTGTTTATTTATTTTCTTTTTATCCCCAGAAATTTTACCACATGAATGTCCAGATTCTATGGTTTTTGGTCAATGCTGTATCCTTAGTCCTTAAAATATTTCCTGATATTATGTAATAGGTGGTACATAGTAGGTAATCAAAAAAGTCCCTCCAATATATCATCTATTTCTATATCTTGAATAAATTATATGTATCTGAATATATATGCATCTAGAATAAACTAGAAAATGAATGACTGTATGAAAAAATAATTAATAAACTTTTAAAATGCTGGATAATTTTGTTTTTATTTGTTGCTATTTTTTAAGCATGGTTTTCCTCTTGGATATATTCAAAGGTTTTAGTGATTTGTCTCTGTTAATAAAGTTATTCACAGCAACTGAGAAATGTGTGACTGCAAATAAATAACTCAATGTATGTCTTGAACTTATCTTTTAAGTGTGAATTCTGAAAATATTTAAAGAAAAATATATGAGAAAGTGATAATCATATATTTTTTCTTATTTCAAACATTTTAAGAAATAACAATGTAAGGCTGTCTTACTGGTATCAGAGACAGTGATCAAAGCTATCAAGTGAAAGGAAATTGTATCATTGTAGCAAAGAAGATAAAATAATTGTTTGATCATGTGAAAATCGGGGCAAATAACAAATAGAATTATTTGGAAAAAATCTTCACATTGTCACCAACAGGGTGACAATCACACTACTTCTATATAAACATGAAAAATACTCAAAATCTATCACCAACTATGCTAGAATCTGAGAAGATATGGAGTACAATTTTCAAATTTTCATTCTTTTCAATGTGTACTTTGGGAGGAAAAAAACAAATTTCATATAAAAAGTCTATCTATAAGAATCAATTAGTCTATTGAAGGAAAAGAAGATATAGGAAGTTTAGAAAACAGGGCTGTTAGTTATGGTGTCAGCTTTATAATCTATGTAAATCTAAAATCCTGTCTCTGCTTCTTATAGACAACATGACATGAGATAAAACCCCTCTTTTCTCTGGTTTCTTATTGAGCAAAAGAGGAAATTTTTTAAAATATGAGATAATATTGGTAAACATCTCATACACAGGACTTATGTTAGCATTAATTAATTAATAGGGACAATGTGCTTAAAATGGTATATAGAAGTACATGTGTTCTAAAATACTAACACTAATTTAAAAAGTGAAAATGAATCTAATATAGAAAATGGACAGAAGACATAAACAGACATTTATCCACAGAAGACACAAAGATGACCAACAGACACAGGAAATCAAACCACAATGAGATACCACTTCACATCTATTAGAATGGTTAAAATAAAAAATACAAGAAACAAATACTGGCAAGGATGTGGAAAAAAAGGAATTCTGGTGTATTGCTGAGGGGAATGCAAACTGGTACAGTATGGAAGTTCCTCAAAAAATTAAAAATAGAATTACTATATGATCCAGCAATTACACTACTGGGTATTCATCCAAAGAATACAAAAACACTAATTTGAAAAGATACATGTGCCCCTATGTTTATTGCAGCATTATTTACAATAGCCAAAATATGGAAACAGCCCAAGTGTATATCAATAGGTGAATGGATAAAGAAGTGTGTGTGTGTGAGTGTGTGTGTGTGTGTGTGTGTGTGTATTTCAGCTATAGAAAACAATGAAATCTTGTCATTTTCAGCAACATGGAGGGACCTAGAGGGTATAAATTAAATAAGTCAGAGAAAGACAAATACCATATGATTGCAATCATATTTGGAATTTAAGAAACAAACAACAAAAAAGAGACAAACAAAAAATCACTCTTACATATAGGGAACATACAGGTGGTTACCAGAGGGGAGGTGGGCAGGATGGGTGAAATAGGTGAGGGGATTAAATGTACACTTATCATGATGAGCCCTGAGTAATGCACAGCTGTTGAGTCACTATATTGTACACCTGAAACTAATATAACACCGTATGGTAATTATACTGGAATTTTTAAAAAAGTGGAAATGCAAAATATTGTGTTGTGCTGAAAAAGATGAGTCCTTTTTCCACCCCCGCAAATGTGTTTCTATACTGTGATATAGGTATATAGAGTATATAGATATATAGAGAGACACAGACAGACAGGGAAAGAGAGACAGAGGAAGAGGAGGAGAAGAAGAACGAGGAAGGAGAAGGTGAAGAAGAAGAGGAAGAAGGAGGAGGAGAGGGAGGAGAAGAATGGGAAGAAGAGAAAGAAGAAGAAAACAGATCTCAAGAGACAGAAGGAGAAATCCTTAAGTTCCAGGAACAAAATGTTTCTAAAGCCAGAAAGATACCAACAAATTCAAAACTGTCACCTAGCAACATCTTTACAGTCTAGAACATGCTGGACTTAAGCAGAGAGGAAAAATAACACAACATTAACAATCCAACAAAAGTTACTTTGAGGGGCGCCTGGGTGGCTCAGTGGGTTAAGCCTCTGCCTTCGGCTAAGGTCATGATCCCAGAATCCTGGGATCAAGCCCCACATCGGGCTCTCTGCTCGGCAGGGAGCCTGCTTCCTCCTCTCTCTCTGCCTGCCTCTCTGCCTACTTGTGATCTCTGTCTGTCAAATAAATAAATAAAATCTTTTAAAAAAAAAAGAATGTTTACCACAAAATGCCATATTTTCTCCTTTAGAAGCAGCAGAATTGTTTGCACTTTTTCTGTGCACGTGACAGTATATGAGGCATGGGGAGGTTTGAAACTAGCTTCGAGAAATGGCCACCAAAATCAGCAAGTATTTCACAATATTATGGACATTACACGTTTGCTATGTTTATTGTAAATCGCCTGCAGGAACTGGGAGTATACAATTTCTGGACTGTCAAAGACCTTATTCAGGCAGAAGAATCAGAGAAGCCCAGAGGCAAGAGAGAAAGAAAAAAAGAAAACATCCCCCATCTTCAAATTTAGCATTTGAAGTATTTTGGTTTCATAACTAAAATGAGCAAGGGTGTTTGAACCAACAAAAGTAAAAGACTTAAGGAGTCAGGGAAGTGATTGGAATCCTTCCATGAAGATTAGAAGTTAAAACGATCAATTGAGATAATGAAATACAGTGTGTGTTCTTTGATGTGTGTAGAGAAAAGAATTGTGTTCAGGCAAGTTTAAAGAGCCCATGAATTGTAAAAATCAATCAAAATGCCTATAGGACATGGAAAACAGCTATCAGTTGAAGCCAGCTTAGTACAGCTATTATTTGAAACAGAGCTATATCTAGCAAATACACATACTTCTATCCAGTTCAGGGGGGAAAAAAGTCCAGTTTAAATTAAAAATAAGATAATTTACTACTAAATTGCCATTTAGATAAAACAACTAATTGAATGATGAACAATGTAAAGTTATGCAATCAAAACTCTCTTACTGAGTGACTACTAAAGCATGCTACCTGGTACTAAATTAAAACCAAAACAAACATGTCATTGCCTTTACATGCTTGCTTTATTAATTGAGAATATAGGCATATTCTTGGGGGCACCTGGGTGACTCAGTGGGTTAAGGCCTCTGCCTTCGGCTCAGGTCATGATCCCAGGGCCCTGGGATAGAGCCCCGCATCGGGCTCTCTGCTCAGTGGGGAATCTGCTTCCCCCTCTCTCTCTGCCTTCCTCTCTGCCAATTTGTGACCTCTGTGTGTCAAATAAATAATATAAAATCTTTAAAAAAAAACACTTCTATTTAGGGGAGCCTGGGTGGCTCAGTCAGTTAAGCATCCACCTTCAGCTCAGGTCATGATCCGGGTTCCTAGGATGGAGCCCTGTATAGGGCTTCCTGCTCAGTGGGGCATCTGCTTCTCCCTCTCCTGCTCTCCCTGCTTCTGTTTTCTCTCTCTGTCAAATAAATAAACAAAAATCTTAAGAAAAAAAACTTCTATTTAGAGTGAATGGTGAAAACTAACGATATGTTAAGACATAGTACTAATGCATACAAGGTAACAATTATAGGGCCTAGGAAGTGATAGAAAAGGGCTCCATGAGCTAATGCTTTTGAGCTGGTTCCAGGTTTCACTCATTCATGGAACTAACTAGAGATCAAGGAATCTCTACTACTCTTTTGTCTAGCATCCAGCATATATTTTTCAGTTTCACATTTTATTTCATTATCAAAAACAGTGAAAAAAATGTATATTTTGAATCTTATTAATCTCATTTACCTGAAACTTATTTTACATATAGGACAAACAGATACAGGATGTCAAGCAATTTATGGTATAGTCCATTTTTCTATACAGTGGACTGAGCTAGTCTTCGAAAGTCACTCACCAAGCTGGCTGCTGAAGCTACAGGTGTCTCAGAAACTGCCTCACAGAGCACAAAACAATGAAGCCAAAGACATGAATTCCTCACTGTCTAAGGCTGAGGAAAGAAAATCTATCTGAAAAAGAACTGAAGTTTAAATATATTGAACGGTATTACCCTAATTCATTTAGTTCTACATTAGTATTAATATGTTCACCTTTCCTGGCTGACGAAAATATGACCAAATCCCCAGGAACTTGTAAGCCTTCCTAAAAACCGTTACCAACAGCTACCTTCTGATTTTCAAGACACCCATGTTAATTTTTATTACATTGCTTATTTATCAATTATTCATATATGTCTTGCGGAATCTACTACAACAGTACTTCGAAGTTTATTTTAAAAATAGTACTGCTTATTACTTTACACATTTATATCCAGTTCCTCCAACTTTATATTATGCCCCAAGAGAGAAGAAATGGTAGTCTGAATTTATTCATTATGTTTTTTTAGTTGATATTAAATAAATGCTTATTGATTGGTTAGCACAAACTGTCCAAGCAAAAGTGGCAAATGTCTATATACTAAGTCAATAACCACATGAAAATAAAGTAATAGATTAAGAGAAATATAAAGTAGGATTGGCCAGACCTGATGACTGACTACTTGTTGGAAGACTGAAGAGAAGGCTGACAAAAATTCAGTATTTGTAGCTTGAGTAACTGAATAGAGAAGGCCATGCTTAAGATACACAGAGAATACAGAAGAATGTCTTGTTTTGAGGAGGAAGTACATGTTTTCTCAGTGCATATTAAAAGCCAGGCATAGTCAAGGAATTTACAGCCTTGCAATAAATCTAGTATTCACTCTGGAAACATGGCAAAAAAGAGACTCAGAATCTAAAATCACTGCAGAATTGACTGGGATTTCAGCCCAGACAGTTTGACAGAGCTCTGGCTCATCACCCTCGCTTTCCCACAGATGTTTCCTTTGTATCATGCAAATTAAATACAAGTACAAAACTTCTATATGATCTCATCTAGTCATTTTCTATATATTATTTTTCATCATACTTATGAATAACTGCGAATGAAAAAAAACCAGTTTGAAAATTTTTGAAGAACTACTTAATGTACTATCACACCTGGGCCTTCTTCACTGTATCAAATGCATTAATTTCTTCATCTCAGGAAAAGCACCTGCATGATTCAGACTTACATGCCTAACACTTAGAATGGTTGGCACATAGTAAATACTCTAATAATTTTTATTGAACAAGTGAATGAAAGGACTATGACAACTTTATGTTCAAGTTCTTTATGAAAATGGAAATAACATGTACAAGAGAGATACTTGTTATAACAAATAAATTAGCTTATATGATTAATGGCCTGCTAATAATAAACCATATATATATATGGATTGTATTGTTATTACAATAATGGAGGTAAGTCTAGTGAGATGTTTTTTATAAGTATATTAGACTATAAGCTAGAAGATACAAAAACATTGGATTAAGGATGATTAATTTCCCCATGAAATGTTTCTTTTTACTGTTATGACTTCACCATTAACTATAGAACTGTGAATCATAAAACATGACACAATTATTATATGCTAATTTTAAGCAGAGCACTTGTGACCTTATGAATGTATATACATTCATAAAAGGAAGATTTTGCAATAAATTGCTTTTGTATACTGTACAATTCCCAAGGGAAATTCTAAATATCACTTAATACAGAAAGAATAAGATTTTTGTATTTCAAATTTCAAAGAAAAATGCGTAACAAAAATAAAATTAATTTCTTATCAAATAGTATGTGTAATAGTATTACTTATCAAATAGTAGAGAATTGTTATGGTCTCCAAAGACAAAAAATTAGACAAATGCACAGGCAAATAATAAAAAAAATTAAAAATAAAATTCAGAATAACTTTGAAATGAAATGGATGCGCATGATAGTGAATTTAGTGCCTCAAATATCATGGTGACAGTGATGTTTAGATTTTTGTTTTCACTAACTCTTACTGCTATTTTTGAAAACTGGACCATACGGAAGACCACTTCGTGATAATGAAGATGAGGAAGAAGCCTACCATACAATCACTTTAGCAAGTGTATGCTCTCTACTATGGAAATAGTTAAAAGATGACCACTATAACAAAAGCAATGTAGAGAGGTAAATGTTTATTTTACATTCAGATTGCCATTTCCTTTAAGTTACTGTAAGTCCTGAAGGACAATCATTTGAGCCTCTTTTCATTTTTTTGGTTTCAATTGTTATGCATTAAATCTATCCATTAATTACATTTTATTAAAGATTTTTATTTATTTGACACACAGAGAGAGATCACAAGTAGGCAGAGAGGCAGGCAGAGAGAGAGGAGGAAGCAGGCTCCCCGCTGAGCAGAGAGCCCGATGCGGGGCTCGATCCCAGGACCCCGAGACCATGACCTGAGCCGAAGGCAGAGGCTTAACCCACTGAGCCACCCAAGCGCCCCATTTTTTAAAAAATATACTGATTTTTAAAACTCATATGAATATCCACATTCAACTTTTTTGTATTCCTCTTTAAAGTTGCCAAATGAAGTCGAAAATTCACCTGTTTTGCGACTCCAGGGAGTAGCTTATTTTTATGTTCATGCTAGTAGAAGTCTAATGAGTCATTTCCTGCATTTTTTAAGGTACAGCCTCTATAACTATGTGGTGAATGATGACATCTGAGCCCTGACCTAAGAGAAATACATTTGAGTTGCTTACAGGAGATGAAAATGACAGGTCATGTCTGGTACATTTGACCCGTTCTTCCAATTTTTAAGCCTATACCAGACTTTCATGAAAAGAATTTTAACGGAGAATTTCAAACAAAGAATTCTTGCTTGATTGGCCACATACAATATAAAACCCATTCTCAAAGTGGAATAAGTTGGTCCAAAGTTCATATATCTTTTGAATAAACCTACTTCAGGTTACAATAGAACCTGGGAATTTTTCAAAACTGTTTTGTCAGTAGGTGTGAAAAATTGAGTCTTCGTGGTTTGGGTTAGAATTGTAATAAAACCAAATTTTTGTAAGACAGATGCTTGGATTTCATTTGGCTCCAAACTTAAAGAAAATTTTGTTATGCAAATCAACAAAATATAAAATTTTTTAAATTGTTTTTTATCATAGTATGTAAATTACAATTAGGATGCTAAACTTTATGTTAAATATTATTCCTTGCATAATTAAAATCTATCTATCTATAGATATGTATTTTACATATCCAAATTCATTGTTATCTTTTTTCTTTACTTCTTACCTTTAATATTCCATTACATTTTATTGATTCTCCTTCAAATATAGGTGTTAAATTATCCATCTTCTACTTCTTTTATTAACATATGCTGTAAATAACTTCATAATAATATTTAAGTATGATATCTTCCCTTTATTTTATTTTTTTATTATTTTATTTTTTTTTAAGATTATTTATTTATTTGACAGAGAGAGATCACAAGTAGGCAGAGAGGCAGGCAGAGAGAGAGGGGGAAGCAGGCTCCCTGTGAGCAGAGAGCCTGATGTGGGACTCGATCCCAGAACCCTGAGATCATGACCTGAGCTGAAGGCAGAGGCTTAACCCACTGAGCCACCCAGGCGCCCCAATATCTTCCCTTTAAATTCAGTAGATATTTTCTGATAATATTTTATGATAATATGGGCTGAGTGTATCATTTTTCATCTCATCAGCACTCTAGCATGACCAACCATATCTGATCCTAAATGTGAACTTCAAGTTTTAAGCAGTCCATACAAACCGCATGAAATTACCCATTTACTTTACATTTGCCTGCCTCCAGTTTCCAAATGCCTGAAAAAGATATTATTTTCATATTTTTCCCTAAAATACTATATCTCTTAGCATCCTCCAGAACTGTACCCAGAATTCTACTTCAAAAGTTTCAAATTATTCTCATTTAAGTCCACTACAATTATTCATAACTTGCTTTCTGTTTATCTAATTACTTCAGCATTTCAATGTACAAATAATAGCAATTACAAAATGTATAAAGACCAGTGATTGATGTTTTGTATTGATCCACGGCAATGTGATTGTCATAAAGGATTATAAATATGACTTGTTGCAGTATTATATATTGTGTTCACCATTTTGTACATTGAAATAAAAACCAATATGATTTTAGTTTAATAAACACTAGTTTTAATTAGTATTATAAATAGTAATTTTTTTTTTTACTATATAGACAAATATCTGAAATTAGTTTAAACCACATATAGTTGACCATTCACAAACAAATATAAATATGTCTCTTTAATCGGCTTGTGAGTTTGTCAGAGATGTCATAAATGGGTGACTTAAACAATAGAAATTTATTATCTCACAGTTTCAGACTCTAAACATCCAAGATCAAGGTGTTGGCAGGATAAGATGATTTTTAGGTGATCTCTTCCTAAGCTATTGCCAATCTAGGCCCTACTCTCTCTCTCTCTCTCTCTCTCTCTCTCACACACACACACACACACACACACACACCCTACCATTTTCCATTTCCTATCGATTTTCAGACTTGGAAATATTTTTATCAATTAAAATATATTTATATTTAAATTCCTTGTGACCTGAACAAATGTCAAAAATATCTTATTTATAAGTCAGGTTTATCAGCATTTGGGTAAATACTCAGAAATAAAACTGCTGGATCATGTGATAGTTCTTGGAATTTTTTGAGGAACCTCCATACTGTTTTCTATAGTGGCTACACCAACTTACATTCTACCAACAGTACAAAAGGATTCCCTTTTTTCTGCATCCTCAACACTTGCTATTTCTTGGCTTTTTGATAACAGTCATTCCAACAACTGTGAGGTGATATCTCATTGTGATTTTTGATTTGAATTTCCTTGATGATTAAGAATGTTGAGCCTCTTTTCATGTACCTGATGGATGTCTGTATATCTTTTTGAGAAAAATGTCTGTTCAGGTCTTCCACCTATTTTTGAAATTGGCTTTTTGTTTGTTTGTTTGTTTTTGTCTTGGGGGGTTTGGTTGGTTATTGAATTGTATATGAGTTCTTTATATATTTTGGATGTTAGCCTCTAATCAGATATATGAGTTGTGAATATTTTCTCCCATTCAGTAGGTTGCCTTTTCATTTTGTTGGTGATTTCTTTTGCTGTAGAGAGCTTTTTAGATTGATTTAGTCCAACCTGTTGGTTTTGCTTTTGTTGCTTTAGGTTTTGGTGTCAGATTCAAGAAAAACATTGCCAGGACCTATGTCAAGAAACTTACCACCTACCTTTTTCACCTAGGAGTTTTATGGTTCAGGTCTTGTTTACGTCTTTTACGTAAACATCTTTTACGTCTTTTATCCATTTTGAGTTAATTTTTTTGTATGATGTAAGATAGTGACCCAGTTTCATTCTTTAGGATGAAAACTGGCTGTCCAGTTTTCCAAGAGAATATATATATATATATATATATATATTTATATATATATATATATATATGGTTAAGGAGTTAAGTATATTCTTAACTCCTTTATTATAAATTAATAATAATAAATTAAATAATAATAAGAAATAATAAATTAATTGATTATAATATATATATATTATATATTCTTAACTCCTCTGTCCTAAATTAATTGACCACAGACATGTAGGTTTATTTCTATTCCTTTAATCTGTTCCATTATTTTTTTCTAGCACTTTATGTATATTAACCATTTGATCTCTTCATCCTATGAGGTAAGTACTATTATTCACATTTTATCTTTGGAAGAACTAAGGCATAGATATGTTAGGTAATTTGCTTAAGGTCATATAAATAGTAAGTGGCAAAGCCAGAAATTGGAATCCAAAGTTTGGGTCAAAACCCCTGCCCTTAACAGCTTCCCTATGATTGCTCCATTAACTGACTTTGTGATTGACATAATGCAATGTGGTACTCTTCTCTAGTTTGTAGATGACAAGAGACTAAGGAGCAAAAGAAATATACTACAAATTATCCAAAAAAGAAAGAAGAAAAATCTCAAAATAATAAAAGAGGAAAAAATACCCAGGAGCAATAATTTCATACTCTCTCTAAAATAAGTGAAACTACTTTAAAAATATGCCAATTATATTAAACACTTTTCAAAAATATATATGCATCCCTAGGTTTACTGTAGCATTATTTACAATAGGCAAGACTGAAAGCAACCCAAGTGTCTATCCATAGATAAACGGATAAGAAGATGTGGTGTTTATATGTAAATAAAGAAATATTGCTCAACTATTTAAAAAAGAATGAAATCCTGCCATTTGCAACAACATGGATGCATCTAGAGGGTACAAAGCTAAGCAAAATGAGTTAGTTAAAGAAAAATACCACATGATTTCACTCATATGTGGTATTTAAGAAAGAAAACAAACGAGCAAACAAAAAAGAGACAAACAAAAGAAGACTCTTAGATAGCAAACTGGTGTTTGTCAAAAGGGAGGTTGGTGAGAGGATGGATGAAACAGATGAAGGGGATTAAGAGTACATTTATTTCGATGAGCACTGAGTAATGTGTAGAATTGCTGAATCACTATACTGCAAGTAGACCTGAAACTAACACTGTATATTAATTATATTTTAATTAAAAAAAGAAAAATGCCAACTTCATCAAAAAGCTATGAAATATTGTACTCACGTTCTGCCTGCATAAGTGCCACTAGTACATTTTTTTCTCTTTTGAATTACAAAAGATAAAAAGTTAAAAAAGTTAAACATATATAGAAAAAAAAAAAAACAAAGATAAACCATTACATATTTGGGGTAATGGGATTCATCAAAAATTTTTTTTTCTAAATTTTTGTGCAAGATCATTCTAAAATAAAATATCTATTTTAAATTTTGAAAACTAGGAAATAAAATTATAATACATTATCATTACAAGTAAGTAAATGAAAAATGCTTTCTAGATTAAGCTTTTTTTAGGTTAAACTTTTAAAAAAGGATATAAAGTCCTAGAAAGCAAATTTAAGACAAGCAAAAAGAACAAAAAAATAGTAATCATTGTAGTAACAATAGGCAAAAAATTGGTTTCATAAATAAAATGAGGACTAATTCCTCAAAAAAATACTCAAACTTCAGGCACATCTTATTAAAAAAATAGATAAAAATGAGAGAGATATTATACATCAACTCAGGGTAATAACAGAAGGAAGAGAAATTTTAAAGATGGTCAAGATAAAAATTTTTTAATGCAAAGTATTTAGGGATGAATTTAATGAAATATGAATATAACATCTATACCAAAACTATGAAATACTATTTAGCAAAATTACAGACGTCTCAGATGAATGAAGAGAAATACTATGCTCATGGAGCAGACACAATGCAATTTCAACAGAAATCCCAGGAGGTTCTTTTCTATAAAACTGATGAACGGCTTCCAAAATTTTTATGATAAAACAAAGGGTCTCAGAGAGCAAAAACAATTTTGAAAAGGAAAAAAGATAGATGATTCATACTATATGATTCCAAGACTTGCTATAAAGCTACAAAAATTGAGAAAATGTGTTATTGTGTAAGATCAGTAGAATAGATTAGGATGTCTAGAAATAAGACCAATATATACATGGTTAATTGAGTTTTCAGAAAATTCCCTAGGTAATTCAATGGGTAAAATGTAGTCTTTTTCAACAAATTGTGCTATAACAACTGGATATACATATACAAATAAACAAAAATATGAGCTTCAACACTTCTAACTGATGATGTAGTGAAAAGAAGTGCCACCTGTACCCCAATGTTCATAGCAGCAATGGCCACAGTCGCCAAACTGTGGAAAGAACCAAGATGCCCTTCAACGGATGAATGGATAAAGAAGATATGGTCCATATATACAATGGAGTACTATGCCTCCATCAGAAAGGATGAATACCCAACTTTTGTATCAACATGGATGGGACTGGAAGAGATTATGCTGAGTGAAATAAATCAAGCAGAGAGAGTCAAGTATCATATTGTTTCACTTACTTGTGAAGCATAAGGAATAACACGGAGGACATTGGGAGATGGAAAGAAGTGAGTTGGGGGAAATCGGAAGGGGAGACAAACCATGAGAGACTGTGGACTCTGAGAAACAAACAGGGTTTCAGAGGGGAGGGGGGTGGGAGGTTGGGTGAGCCTGGTGGTGGGTATTATGGAGGGTACATATTGCATGGCGTACTGGGTGTGGTGCATAAACAATGAATTCTGAAACACTGGAAAGAAAAAAAAAAAAAAAAAACCTAACTTGAGGGCGCCTGGGTGGCTCAGTGGGTTAAGCCTCTGCCTTCGACTTGGGTCATGATCTCAGGGTCCTGGGATTGAGCCCCGCATCGGGCTCTCTGCTCAGCGGGAAGTCTGCTTCCCCCTCTCTCTCTACCTGCCTCTCTGCCTACTTGTGATCTCTCTCTGTCAAATAAATAAATAAAATCTTAAAAAAAAACTAACTTGAATTGCATCATAAACCTGAATTGTAAGTATTGGGTAGAGAATGTATAAAAGTTGTATATAGATGGATAGAACTTTAAGAACTTCTTTGTGATCTTTAATTAGAAATAGATTTCATAAATAAATCACAGTAAGAATAAAATAAGCTTTACTTCATTAGAATTAAAAAATGTTTTTTAAAACCTGCTATTAGGAAAATATAAAGTAAGGCACTGAATATTTACAACACCTATGTCTGATAAAGAACATGTATCTAGAATATTTAAAGAACTCTTATAACTCAATAATAATAATAACAATAACAACAAAAACAACCAGAAAAGGCATATGAATTGAGCAAGAGATTTGAATAAATATGAAACCAAAAAAGATACAGGTGTAAGAATGGCAAAATAAGCACAAAAACAATGCTCAACATCACTAGTCATTAGGAAAACAGGGGTCAGGTTTCATACAAATTGAGAAGAGAAATACAATAAATTTATTAAAATCCAGTTTGTGATAATATGTTACATTTAAATAATTTCATTCTTATGCTGTATCTGACTTAGTGAAAAGTTTTTAAAGAAAAATCTAAATTTAAAATTTTATAAATATATAAATACCACTCTATAAATACCACTTTGACTCATTTGCTCAGGTTGAATAAAATACCATGGGAAGGCCTCCCATGTTTCTTAAAACTAAGGCAATCTTTATTTTCATTAATAAAAATTATTGCACACTTTGATGAATTTTAAACAAAAAAGTAGGTATGTACTTTCATAATAAAAGTTACTCTAATTTACTAACAATGTCCAGGTTCTAAATTATTTACTTTATCCTTTTATGGATGTAAAACAAATACACCTTTGTATTCTAATGCTGCAATTACTTGGGAAATCATGCCAGAAGGATGAAAAACTAACTGGTTCCCTTCATTACATTTAGTGTACACATGTGGTACTAAGTCTTTCTCCTTGATTTCCATTAAATACATAATTTATGAAAAATTCAGCATCTAATCTCTTTATTCTATGGTTCATGTAGTATTTTAGAGTGTTCATAATATAAACTGTCTATGCAAACAGTTTTACTTTTCTTAAGGAACTCTACTTGCTTGGTTTAATAACAATCACAACCATATTTTAACATAGCAAATTGTTTCCTGAATGCTATGGTGGTTTGGAAAAGTTAAGATAAACTCTTAAGGTATAGTTAAATTTATTATTTTTCTAGAGAAACAGACCACAAAGATGGATAAACAACTACGTATATCTGTGAAGCTCTATGAATTATACCAGATCTCCTAAATTTTTTATAATGGTTGAAGTGTACTTCTTAAAGATCTCAGCTATTTAACTTGAGTTAACAAAAATGTATTATTTTAACTGAGCTAATTGGGCAGTAATCACACTAGTTAAACACATTATTAAACTCCAAAAGGAATATAACACATAACATTTATAGCCTCATATTCTCATAAAAAATAAATTTCCAAAATTTTGAATACAAATGGTTTGATTCATGAATCAAATATACACATACACGTGTAACCATATTTTCCTTTATGCATCTATCTTTAAATTGTTAACAAGGGCATATAAACTGTTCCATAAGATGTTTTGTGCAGAGCAGAACATTGAACATTTTTTTGTATTCTTTTTTTTAATAAAGGGATGAGAAGATAAGGACAAAGGTCTTTACTTTGAGCCAGTTTCAATTAGGCAACTTAGCTGCTTAGAGTCTGGTGCTAATAGGGGTCAAGGCTAAGGGTCTAATCCCCACATGGCCAATTAGTATTGTTCTGCTTCCAGATCTCACACTATGTATCTTACAAAATGCCCCACTTTAAAAAGGGAAGACAGGTGATAAAGTGATGGTAGATCAGTAAAATTCAGAAAATCTCAGTTGGCTACTCTCAGTCAACATCACTGTCCCACTGTGGCACTATAATGTTCCAGCTAAACTGATCACTCCTGGTTCTAAAATCGTATTCTGTGATTTTCAACCTCTATGCATTTTTTCCTTAATCCTCTTTATTATTCATATTTTGAGGAATTAAAATTCTTCTTATCCTTTAAATCCTAGGATATTTGGTACCTCTTCTACAAGTCATCACCACTTCAATCCCCCAAATTACGACAATCTTCTTTATAGCAATCATGTGATATTGGTCTGCTAATTAACATATGTGTCTATGACACAAATGCTCTAAGAAAATAAATTCTTTTTTTTTTTCTAAAGATTTTATTTATTTATTTGACAGAGAGAGATCACAAGTAGACAGAGAGGCAGGCAGAGAGAGAGAGAGAGAGGGAAGCAGGCTCCCTGCCGAGCAGAGAGCCCGATGCGGGACTCGATCCCAGGACCCTGAGATCATGACCTGAGCTGAAGGCAGCGGCTTAACCCACTGAGCCACCCAGGCGCCCCAAGAAAATAAATTCTTAAATTAGATATACTATGTCGTTATTCATTTTTATAATTCAGTGTGTCTTGAATATCATCTATTTCCATAAATATTTAGTAAAAGAATGAATAAATGAAAGAGATACTGAATAAGTGGGAGAATGAATGTAGTTCCAGAGTTGCAGTTAATTACCTGGCCACTAATTCAGAGCATGTACTATACTTCATGGCATAAGGTTTTATTATGAAAGAAGAACAGTTGCTATCCCAATTATGCTTTATCTCTAATATTAATAAATAAAGTTTATGTATAAGCCAGAGATTTTTTTTTCACTTTTATTTGTAATATTTATTATGTATTGATTAGGAATACATCAGCTTCAAGGAACATTATCAGACTTTGTCTTTCCCCTAAAATGTAATTACTGTATTGTTTGGAGTGATATCAGGCTCAGAGAAGCAATGAAAAGGGGAAAAACCAAGATTTGAAAAATAGGCTTTATTTAAATAAGGCAGTTTCAAAGGAACAAAAAGTAGTCACCAAATCATCTTTTATGTGGAAAAGTCTAGCCAGAGAGCCAGCATATTACAGGAATCACCACAGCTCATGCTTTAATACAACTTAATAGCTACTTTTCTCTGTGTTAACTCACTCAAGATTCAAAGTCCCAAGCAGCACAGTCTGACTGAAGGGGCTTGGCTGCCAGGAAGTAGAGAAAGGAAAGATGTAGGTTTGTACTTTCTATATGGTAGGCACTAAGCACAGATGTCTACTGAGCCCTTGAAATGCAGCTGGTCTAATGGAGAGGTGCTGTGAGTATAAAAAGACACTGGGTTTTGAAGACATAGTAAAAATTAAAAGAATATAAAAATCTCAATATTTTTATATTATCCATATGTTGGAATCAGTTAAATAAAACCTATCATTAAAGTCATTTTTACCTTTGTTTAAAAATCATTATAGCTATTAAAACACTTAAAATTACATAGACATTAAACTTTAGATTTATAATTTCTTTTGGACACTGCTGCTGATCTAGTTCTGTTAGGTGTTTTTAATGAGATGGGATTGTGCCTATCACTTCTTCTACCACCCAGGGCCTCCAACCAAGCCTCCAATAGCTTGCAGGGAGGGCGTGATCATATAAAGTGTACTTGTGCCTCATGTAGTCTGTCAGAGGATGTATACTTTGTCGGAGATTGATGATTTAATAGTGAAGCTTTGATATTGCTGGGATCATTCATGAAATAGGAGCCACAGAGTCACAAAGAGCTTTAAATGTTGACTTTTGACTTTTGGTACAACTGAGGTAATATATAACCACAGAGAGATACACTGTTAAGACAGAAACAAAAAGATACAAGTTTTTAATGTTCATCTCATTACCAGATTTAGCGCTTATTTAAAAAAAAATTTGTGAATGTAAAAATTATATTGCATTATATCTCTATGTGTGTATAGTAAACTGTTAACTTGCTCATTTAATGTATGCATTTAATTTTCTCAAGATGAGTATTTTTTTCAAGATATGTATGTAAAGTAAAAGATGTATATTCAATTCTAAGAAATTCAACCTATAACTGTCAGGGTTTCATGTGGAAAAACAAATCCACACTGTAAAATTTCAATATTTCATGTAAAAATTAGATGAATTCAAGTCCTCCCTATATACCTATCTTACCCTTTTTCCCATTAGTATTTATTAGTATTCCAAAAAATTATTTAATTACCTCTTTACTGTATAATGTCACAAATAATAATATTATGATTATAACAGATCAGAATTAGATCAGAACAGAACTACCCCCATAAAACACCTGTAAAATCATATCACTGAGCATCATTTCATGCATAAGGACAAAAACCACCCCCATGATTGCCAGGAAATCCTGTTTCCCAATTTCTATATTTGTGGATTTTATATGTAATCAACCATGTCAGATAAAGAAAACATTTACATCTATGGATTGATTCAAAATTTAAGAATGATTCAAAACAGAGGAATTTATTATGCACAGAAAAATGTGTCTTGTATTAAATATTTTTATTAAAAGAATGTTTCATTAATGCACTGATAAGAAAACAAAAAACAAAACAAAACAAAACAAAAAAAACAAACAAACAAAAAAAAAGGGGTTCCTGGGTGGCTCAGTGGGTTGAGCCTCTGCCTTTGGCTCAGGTCCTGATCTCAGGGTCCTGGGATCTAGCCCCACATGGGGCTCTCTGCTCAGCAGGGGGCCTGTTTCCCCTTCCCCCTCCGTCTGCCTCTCTGCCTACTTGTGATCTTTCTCTCTGTCAAATAGATAAATAAAATCTTAACAACAACAACAACAAAAAGAAATAAAGATCTTTCATGTGATATTAGATTTAAAAAAAAAAAAGGGGGCGCCTAGGTGGCTCAGTGGGTTAAAGCCTCTGCCTTCAGCTCAGGTCATGATCCCAGGGTCCTGGGATCAAGCCCCACATTGGGCTCTCTGCTCAGCGGGGAGCCTGCTTCCTCCTCTCTCTCTCTCTGCCTGCCTCTCTGCCTACTTGTGATCTGTCAAATAAATAAATAAAATCTTCAAAAAAAATAATAATAAAAACATCCTATCTTATGTTTTCTGACTTTCTGAAATGACTTAAAAAATCCCCCATCTCTGCTAGGGACATAAAATATTCTCAGTTAACATGCAAAATATTGGACTATCCTCAAAAAGAAAATGCACAAGCTGCTAGAAAATAAAAGAAAAAAAGAGGGGGAAAGGGAAGAAAAAAATAAGAAAGGCTAAGAATTTCATTCTAAATCACTTTTAGGCATGAAGGCTGATCATCTCATGTTTAGGATTTGGAGGGAGGAGGAAAAAGCTCTGCCTATTTTGTTATAACAAACATATCTCAAATTTACATTACTTCAAGGTGAAATTCCTATATGAGCCTTGTATGAGTGACACTGTGTCACCTGTTTAATGGAATTTAGACTAATCACTACTAAATATATTGGAATCTAAAGAGATTAAGCTCATTTTTGGAAATAGGATTAACATATACTTCAGGTTAAATATAACATGATGAAAATTTTCTATGTGGCCTTATTTTGAAATAAACAATATTCTGGAATATATTTTTTGAGTTTGGAGTTTCCACGGTTATATTCTAATCTTTATAAATTCTTAATAAAATATTAAAATGACTTTGTGTTTGAATTAAACATAATAAAAATCCCCTTTATGTTTCTATTGATTTTTTTTCTTATTTGTAGAGTCTGCTGGTATTACGGTTGTATAATTATGTGCTTTCAATTTATTTATTTATTTTTAAAGACTATTTATTTATTCGAGAAAGAGCAAGCACAAGTGCAGGGTAAGAGTGGGGAGGAGCAGAGGGAGAGGCGACTCTTGGCTGAGCAGAGAGCCAGACCTGGGGCTCAATCCCAGGTTCCCAGGATCATGACTTAAGCCAAAGCTAGATACTTAACTGACTGAGCTATCCAGACACCCTGTGCTTTCCATTTATAAATGAAAATAATTCCACAGGTCATTTCTTTCTTTTATTTATTTACTTATTTATTTATTCTTACCATAGCACACACCCTCCCCAATATCCATCACCCAGCCACATTTCTTTTTTTTTTTTTTAAGATTTTATTTATTTATTTGACAGACAGAAATCACAAGTAGGCAGAGAGGCAGGCAGGGGGTGGGGGCGGGAAGCAAGCTCCCCGCTGAGCAGAGAGCCCAATGCAGAGCTGGATCCCAGGACCCTGGGATCATGACCTGAGCTGAAGGCAGAGGCTTTAACCCACTGAGCCACTCAGGCACCTGAATACCCAACTTTTGTATCAACATGGATGGGACTGGAGGAGATTTATGCTGAGTGAAATAAGTCAAGCAAAGAAAGTCAATCATCATATGGTTTCACTTACTTGTGAAGCATAATGAAGAACATGGAGGATATTAGGAGAAGGAAAGGAAAAGTGAATTGGGGTAAATTGGAGGGGGACATGAAGCATGAGAGACTGTGGACTCTGAGAAACAAACTAAGAGGTTTTGGAGGGGAGGGGGACGGGGAGATGGGTGAACCTGGTGATGGGTATTAAGGAGGACACGAATTGCATGGAGCACTGGGTATGGTGCATAAACAATGAATCTTGGAACACTGAAAAAATAAAATAAATTTTTAAAAAAGGGGATAACTAGAAGTAAAAGACTCTATAATTTATCATGCTGAAGGAAGAAGTTATCTCGATGTACGGCAAATATCTTAGTTAAAGATAAATTTAGCATTGAGTTTTGTGTCACTGCAAGCCAAGAAATCTAATGAAAATTATAAATTTTATCGTATGATAAACTAGAAGTAGAGAAAATTTAAATTTGTATTTTTGAGTTTTTAAGGAACATAGAAATATATTTTTAGTAGAAAGGGAAAGTATTTGTATTTTAAAAATACAAAGACTACTTTAAGTTTGAAAGAATAGAGTAAAATTCTATCATAAAGAAGTAGTAGTTGATATTACCTTTGTTTCCATATTTCTAACTTTTCTGGATATATATTTATACATGTATATATCATGTTTACATATATAATAAACATGCTCTTTTTGGCATATTCCTGTTATAGGTAAGTTGATATTATACCATATGTTACAAACTATTATGCTATATAAAGTTATATGTAAATATAACATGTTATATCATCTTAAATATATCATTTATATTTAATATAAATTAATTATTTGTAATATATAAACATATACCATTATTATATTTTAAACTATATGTAACATAATTTCATATAATCTTTCTCTCACCTTTTACAATCTCATTATCTGTGTATTTGATGTCATCAATCTGGCTGCATCTCTCAAAATTTTCTCTGTATTTGCACAAAATAAACAAATACTTTGTATATAACTCTGTTTATATAATAACTTTATTAAAATAATTCATATACTCACATTTATTCTTTGGTTGACATCCCACTAGACCTTTACATGTAGATGAGAGTGATCTTTTTAATAACTAAAAATATTACATATAATTGATATTTTTTCAATTATTTAAATATATTCAGGGTTGTGTTAGTTTTGTTTTTTTATTTATTTTTTGGTCTCCACAAAATTTTCTCTGCTAATATTTTTATTATTATAGGCAACACTCTCCAGAGAGGAATTTTTTAGTCAAATGTATGACTAACTTTAATTATTAAAATTAAAATGCTTAAGAAGTCAGAGTTTTTCCTTAGGTGGTTACATAATATCAAATTCTCATGTCAATGAGAGAACCTCCTCTAATTCTCATAAGCTGGATATCATGGTTTACTTTCTTAATTTTTAAAGACTCTAATAAGTCATAAAGGCATCTCTTTATTCTTTCAGTTTACAGTGCTCTAACTTCTAGAAAGTTGAGCATTTTAAGCTTGAACAATAAAATATTCCTTTATTTGGTTAACATAGTTAAAAACTAATTATATTATTAAACTCAAAGGGAGAGTTTGCGTGAGTTTCATCATCATACACAGCTGCTTCTCCAAACAGTAAATGAAACAGTATAAACAATAATATTAAAATGTTAAATTTTATATTGCCATTACCATGTTTTAGTCTCTGAACTACACAAGCAAGATAAAGGGGTTATATATTCATTCTATATTCAAGAATGTAAAAATTTAATTATTTCAGGTTTTATTATATTAGCTAAACACCAATACTATCTATACAAGTAAGGATTTATTTTATATCTCTTCTTATATCAGTAGTCTAATAAGATTTAGAAAATACAAAATTTTGCTTAATTTTGAGCATCTTTGCATGTGTAAATTGGCTATATGGATTTTCTTTTCTGAATACTGTCTTTCCAAAATCCCTTCCCACTTTCCTTTCTTCTCTTTTATGTATTTAAGAGCATTATAGATAATCAGAATGTTATTACTATCTTAAATTTATAAGCTAAATTACAATTATTTTATTTGCAACTAACACTTTCTCCTCAAATAACACTTAACAAAAGTTCAAACTTAAAAAAGCAATTTGAGATAAACATGACTTATATCATGGAAATGAATAAATATTTTGTCAGAAGTTTGTCACTTTCTCAGAATCAAAAATACGCTAATCTTATAAATGCTAATAAACTGTATTAATGAAAAAGAAGTGGCAAGTTTCCAAGGTTAACATTTTACAGAAATTCCAATAATGCTTTTAAAAAGCTTGAATAAATCAACTATCAGAAACATATATATTCTCATACAGTTATTACTTCCCTATAATCCTCTAGTATCAGCATTTACAAATTAATTTACATGTAATTAACCAGTATCAGTATTTACAAACTAATCTACATGTTTTTTTTAAGATTTTATTTATTTATTTGAGAGACAGAGATCACAAGTAGGCAGAGAGGCAGGCTGAGAGAGAGAGGGGGAAGCAATCTCTCCGCACAGCAGGGAGCCCGATGTGGGGCTCTATCCCAGGATCCTGGTACCAAGACCTGGGCCGAAGGCAGAGGCTTTAACCCACTGAACCACCCAGGTGCCCCAAATGATTTTTAAGTGACCCTTGCTGCCTGGCTATAGTCGTCAAGTAAATACCTGTCTAACTGAAATTTGAATAAAATTACCATGGATCTATATGTGGAGTGGAGATGGTGTCTTTGAGTTATTGGCTTTGCCTCATTTCCCCTCGTCCTTGCAAAGTGGCCCATTAGAACTCATCACATAGGAAGGCTGTGGTGCTTTGGGTAACAGTGGTTGGTTGGTGGATACTCAACTGTGTGTATAAAGAAATTGGCACATCTGACCTGTCCGGGCAAATAGAAAGGTTCTAAAGATCTGATAGGGGCAATATGTCCTATGTGGTTACACTTTCAGAGAAATCACTGTGACAAGATAGGCTATGGATTCTAGTCTGCACCCCCGGTCACTGTACCAGAGCCAGTTAAGAGTATAGTTTAGATGAAATACTATTTTAAAAAGGTAAGTGAGGGGCACCTGGGTGGCTCAGTGGGTTAAAGCCTCTGCCTTCGGCTCAGGTCATGATCTCAGGGTCCTGGGATCCAGCCCTGCATCGGGGTCTCCGCTCAGCGGGGAGCCTGCTTCCTCCTCTCTCTCTGCCTGCCTCTCTGCCTACTTGTGATCTCTGTCAAATAAATAAATAAAATCTTTAAAAAAAGAAAAAAAAAGGTAAGTGAATGAATAATTCAGTACACGACACTGAATTTTTGCTCTATTCAAGGAATGTAAAGCCTAAGAACTGATCCTTCAGTTTTAGGGATGCATGGCCACAATGGTATGGCCATGTGGTAGAACAGAGAGTACTGGGGAAACATGACCATGTATTCACATACTTCAGTACGTTACTATGCTTACTATGTTAGACACACACAAATATACTTTATCTTTTGCCATGTTTATTTAAACCAAGCATTTGAAGAAATAACTGAAAGCTTTCCAGACACAGCAGTATTGTGATACTTCTTCCCTTCTTCTTTTTTATGTATACTCACTCATTCATCCTGTGGTTAGGCATATAAATATGTGTTATTTACTAGTTTATAAAAATTCCTGGGTTTGTGTCCCCTGTTTTGCATTAAAAACATTTTTACAGGTTTTTGTTTTGTTTTGTTTGTTTTTTAGAGAGAGTGCAAGTGGTGGGGGCGGGGCAGAGGGAGGAGAGAGAGAAGGAGCCTGACTCAGGGCTTGATCTAAGGACCCTGAGATCATGACCTGGGCTGAAATCAAATGTCAAATGCTTAATGGCCTGAGCAACCCAAGTGCCCTCCCTTCAAAATTTCATAGTTTTTACTGTTTGAATCCACCACTTCATTTTCTTGTTTATTATGCCTTCATTGTTTTTACATGTTGCCAACTTCTTGAATTGTATTTAAAATTGAATAGATATTGAGGCTTATTTTATTTATTTATTTTTGCTTTGAGAGTATGAGGTAAAGTTAATAAACACACCAACACACACATATACATAAAAAGAAAGAGTCACGTAGGTAAGTTGTGTGAAGTCAAGAAGTTTTAGAGGACAGGACTTTGGAGGTCATCTAGAATTGTTTCTCCTCTCAGCTTAATTGAAACAATTATTTCTTTTGTGGATTAAGTGAAAATGAAAAAAAGAAAATGAAAAAAGAAAAAATACTACCAAATTCTACTCTCAGATCCCCAACCACCTTATAATATGATTTTGAACCCTGCCTTAAATGCATTGTGTTTCTGTGTCTTGCCAAATAATCTTTTTACCAGATACTGCTTTGAAGAAAGTGTCAGTTTAAAATACAGTATTTGTATTCAAAACTTCAAGATTTCCACTTGGAAATCAGAAAAGTCTAGAAGATCTGTATGAAAAGCCACAGGGATGATAATCAAGATCTGAAGTGATTTGGAATGAAAAAATTAAAAGGAACATCATACTAAGCTTAAACTAAACCAATCAAGACACTTAAGGAAAATTCTGGTCCTGATGGTGTTTCAATAAAAAGAATTTTGATGCTGTTTACAATAAGCATAAATGCATTCAGTAATTGGAAATAAAATAAAGCCCATTAAGGAAATAAATCTGCATTATTTTTAGGTGCAATTGGATGTGAAAAATTTATAAAGTAAGTTCCTATTCGCAAAAACAAAAGAATTAAATTTATCCACTTGCAGAGAAAATACTATCTATCTAGATGTGGCAAGAGGGTTTTGCTGAAGCATCTATATATTCCTGCCAGAATGTGAAATTGCAGCTTGAGTGTGCATGTGGGGTCCACATGCATAGGTGTCTGTGGAAAAAGCAAAGAACTGAAGTCTAGCTATTACTAAAGATTCAATCTGCAAATTATCACTTATTTCTCTATATGTTTATTTGTGAGCTATAATTAATTAAAGAATTTGAAGTTTGAAGAAAGAGTGAATTTCTATGGCATAATTATAATGACTGAATAAAAATAAAGATTAGAACCAAGAATAATGCAGAAATAGGATATGCTTGTAAAGTCAAAAATGTTAAAACACAGGTATATAGATGATAAATACTTCAGAGTTACTATTCATAACCTTAAAAAGCAGCTCTTAGCTTCTTAAGAGCTGGAAGAAAACAGATCTCACGGCCTTAAACTGGGTTTATGATACTGATGAATGTAATTTACTGGAGAACAGGAACTGACTGAAAGATACATAAGTAAATTCCCAATGAGATATCACCTCATACCTGTCAGAATGGCTAAAATAAACAAAAGAAACATCAGATGTTTGGCAAGGATGTGGAGAAAAAGGAATTCTCATGCACTGTTGGTGGGAAAGCAAGCTGGTGTAGCCACTCTGGAAAACAATATGGAGGTTCCTCAAAAATTTAAAAATAGTACTACTCTACAATCCAGCAATTGCACTACCAAATAATATAAAAATTGCACTACCAATGATATAAATTATAACATAAAAATATTAATTCAAAGAGATGCATGCACCCCTATGTTTATACCAGCATTACTTACAGTAACCTATATATATATATTATGTATATATATACACATACATACACACACATATATGTGTATACACATACACACACACACACACACACACACACACACACACGGAATATTATTCAGCCATATAAAAGAGTGAAATCTTACCATCTGCAATGATGTAGATGTATTTGGAGAGTATAATGCTAAGCAAACTAAATTAGAGAAAAACAAATATGATTTCACTCATATGTGGAATTTAAGAAATAAAACGAATGAACAAAGGGAGAAAAGGAGAGACAGAGAGAGAAAAAAACTAAAAATCATATTCTTAACTATAAAAAACAAACTGATGGTTACCAGAGAGGAGGTGAGTGGAGGGTTGGGTTAAATAATTGACAGGCATTAAGCATGTCATGATGAACACTGGGTGATGTATGGAAGTGTTGAATCACTATATTCTACAGTTGAAACTAATGTAAAACTGTATGTCAACTAACTGGAATTAAAGTAAAACTTAAAAACTTTAACTTAATTAATTTAATTTAAAAAAAATATATAAGTAAATTCCTCCAGCTAGCCCCATCACTCTTGAAAACTCCCAAAGCCCTTATGTAAAAACTAGGAGAAAACAGAATTAGTATTATTAATGAATGGAACAGAAAGTAATCCAAATTAATGTGGACATTTTTTTAAGACAAAGTCAATTAAGATAGAAAACCCTGTGGCTTTATCTAGAAAACAAAGTGGCTTAGTCATGGGATCCTCATGTCTGATACAGATGGTGTCAACCCTGAAGATCTCACCATTCAGTTTAGCTCTGAGTAAACTGAAAACATCAGAAATGGATCTGACTGATCCACCAGCTATTACCATGCACCTGAAATCATTTGCCAAGCTGTGCTTACGAGCGTTGAGTCACTTTCTCCTTGATCCTTCCTTTCCAGTCTACCTTGATCTCACTTGTTCTAAGGAGAATAATGACCAATAATAAAGCTAAATTTCCTGATTTCTGAGGGTAACAAAAAAGCCATACACACTTATCTGAATATACTAAAGAACTTGGAAAAAGGAGGGGCCCAAAATGTAGAGTTCTGTTAAATACAGACACCTGAGTCACTACTGTATCTGCCCTTGCTTGTAGGGGAAACTCAAATTTAACTGATGGATACAGACCAAGATTCAGCAAGGAAAGGAAACTGAAGTTATCTTGTGGGTAGGGACCTTGGGAATGATTTGATGTATTGTTGTGACTTCTGTTGCCTGTCTAATTGTGATTAATATTTTACATGCTTGTAATATGAATGCTCATGAAGTTCAGAGGGGTTTATCCCGATTGGGAATAGCTACATGTAGAGAAGTACCAGTGGGAGGTGTAAATCTCTTTCAAACTACTTCCCTGTCTCCACTCTGTTGGCCCAACAGAAGCAATGTAGAATTCCAGAGGGAGAAAAAGAAAACACAGCTTTGATTAGGACTTAAAAGCAGCAGGAGTAAAAAGAGATGAAATATTTCAATACAACAGCCATGTATGCCAGTAAAAAAGGCTCATGGGATCTTGAGACTTATAGTGGATTATTGTCAACTGAATTTAGTTGTTACTCTCATAGCCCTGACTGTTCCAAAAATTGTCACTGCAACTGAATCCATTGCCCATGCTGATGAAATTGGCATGCTTAGACTTTGCTAACAACCTCTTTTATATCCTAGTGTCATCTGAAGGTCAAGACCAACTCCCATTCATGTGCTACATCTTCTAATAATATTTGCAATAGTTTTCAAGGTGGATAAAAACTCCTCATTTCTTCCAATAAGCAGACAGATCATGATTTAATGTGAGTGCCTTTACTCTATGAGATAAAAGAGCTTTCATTGTACAGAGGATGTTCTGTTAGTCAGAAGTCTTACTTAGTAGACCTGAGCACAGTGTTATCATACATTTGCCAATAGTTTAAAATGTATTCAGGTCCCTGCTTGAAAAGAAAAATGATTTGGACTACATAGGGAGATTTATAGTACTCAATCTCTTTCACAATGAAGAAAAATCTTGATTCTTATCTCCTTGGTTATCATCACCAAAAAAGATACAGGACCTTGTTGAGTCCTTTGAAGATAGAATGTGACTCACTTGTTTGTTATTTATTTATTTTTATTTATTTGTTTATTGTTTATTATAGTTTATTGTTTATATTAAACACCAGGAGTGGGACCCAAACCAATACTTTGTGTTGGAAAATACTTAGCAAGCTTAGGCATGTTTTATACCTTCCTGGCAAATAATCTAACAACTTAAGCTACAAGTCTCTATGGCTAATGATTTTGCTTATTAGAGCCTCAGGCAAAAGGAAGCACACTTGATGTTTTAAATTCAACCTCTCCTTGGCATGGACATATATGCATTTAGAAAAAGTTATTTGTTTTCTATGAGGCTCTTGTCAAACTGAATTTTTATAGTATGGCAGTCTAATAACGCTCTAATCTATTTGCCATTTTGAGGTAGGCTGACTTGGGTACAGTGACAAATATAGTGGGAAGGATCTAATCAGCTTTGTCAAACAGAAATGCTATATTCAAAAAAGGATGGCCTTAGTGGCATCTCAAACTTTATCCAAAAGAATTTGGGCTATTCCCTTTGGGGAAACATCATCCCACAAATTGCCACCCAAATTAAAGCTTCTAACTTAAAGGGAACCTTGATTTATTGGTTTAAGGGAATTCCAAATTAGTATCTCTCATATAACTTGGTGATCCCTCCAAAATGAGGCTACCTTCAGTTCCTTGAGGGAGTTTCCTGTAGGGATAATTGACACACTATTTTATGTTATCAGTGGTCAGTTATCCCTATAGCTGGAGTTAGCCAATTAGAAAAGCTGGTACAAAATTTGTTCCAGATTTTAGATGAATTGATCAATAACACCATCTGATCCCTGGAAGGCATTCATATCAGGTGTAACTCACTAGCCAGAGTTACAAATGATAAAACTAGCCCAGAGTCCCTCCTTGTAAGCCAAGATATAGTCTAAAATCCCTAACAAATCTTTCTCTGCTTGATTTAAGCAGTGGGCCATGTAGAAAGACCTTTATAGAAACTTTAAAAGAAAACCATCTGGCTTTTTAAAGTATGCCTTGCTAGTTTATGGAATTGTTCAGCTGGCTGAATTCAGGTCCCTGCTGGACATGGTTGAGTTCAAGACTGAAAGTATGCCTTCAATGACTCTAGGAGTCTAGTCTGCAGTATCCTTAATTGCATGCTGAATTAGACAAATTAAATGGATGTGGTCAGCTTCTGCGATAGTCAGAGTGACCAACCAAATGACATACTTATGGGAAGATTTACCAGAAAGCACGACAGGTTAGAAATGAGATGTGAACACTGTTGGGAGATAATTCTCCATGGCGTTACTACAGCTGTTACTTTGAAAATTAAGGTCTTTTATCTTTGACCAAGCAGCTTCACGTCTTCTATTAGCATTTATGGAATTGGTTGGCTAACTTGTTGGCTTGGTTTACATTTATGGTAAAACTTCAGACTTTTCACAGTATTTCATGTAAATGTGTATATATGATGTGTATATATAAATTTTATTAGAATATTTATATACATATTTATAAATATTATCTATTCTTTTAATCATCAAAGTTGAACTTTTTAGAGGAATGTAAGAATGAATAAACATTACAAATTCAGTCAACATATTGCCACATGTTAGTAGATAAACAGGCAATGATCACCCCAATAATCCTATGATAACACTCAACAGTCTTTATGACCAGAAAAGTTATCAACTTAAGTCTTAAAGAGAATCTCTTCTACCTGATAAAAGTAATTTATCTCAGCCAATAGTACATTGTACTTCATTGTAAAACACTGAAATCAAAACTGTACTTGCAGACATAGATTATCTAACAAAGGAAAATAAATACATCAATAAATGAGTCAAGGGCTGATTTTTCTTTTTTTTAATGTATTAGGACTTCAGTTTGGAGCAATTTTAGGTTCACAGCAAAATGAAGGGAAGGTACAGAAATTCCCCATATACTCCTTGCCTCCATACACACATCTTCCTGTTTTCAACATCTCTCACCACAGTAGTACATTTGTTAACAACTGATGAATGTACATACTGATGCACCATAATCACCCATAGTTTATAGATTATGTTAGGGTTTACTCTAGGTATCATGTAACCTATGGGTTTAGACAAATGTATAATTACATTATAATTACATTATAATGTATCCATCATTATAATATTATGAAGAGCTTTTTTTACTGACCTGAAATTCCATTTTTTGTTTTTTTTTTTTAAGATTGTATTTATTTATTTGACAGAGAGTGAGAGAGATCACAAGTAGGTAGAGCAGTAGGCAGAGGGTGGGGGAAGCGGGCTCCCCCACTGAGCAGAGAGCCCGATGAGGGACTCGATCCCACTACCCTGAGATCATGACCTGAGCGAAAGGCAGAGGCTTAACCCACTGAGCCACCCAGGCATCCCTGACCTGAAATTCTTATGCTTTGCCTATTTACCCATTCTCCTGCCAATCCCTGGCAATCACAGATTTTTTTCATGGTCTCCACAGTTTGGCTTTTTCAATAATGTCATATATTTAGAATCACACAGTAGGTCTCTGTATCTTTTCATGGCTTGATGGCTCATTTCTGTTTAGCTCTGAATAATATTCCACTGTCTGCATGTACCATAATATATTTAACAATCACCTATTTGGTTGCTTCTAAGCTTTGACAATTATGAATAAAGCTACTATAAACATCTATGTGCATGTTTTTGTACAAGTTTTCAAATCCTAAAGGGGCAGTTGCTGGACCCTATGGTAAGAATATATTTAATTTTATAAGAAAGTACCAAACTGTTTTCCAAAATGGCTGTATGATTTTGAATTCCTGCCAGCGATGAAAGCAAGTTCTTGTTGCTTGGTATCTTTGACAACATCTATGTTCATGAGATATATTGATCTGTAGTTTTCCTGTAACGACTTTGTCTAGTTTTGATATTAGGGTAATGCTGATCCATAGAATGAGTTAGGAAATATTCCCTGTGCTTCTATTCTCTGAAAGATGTATTGATTCAAATTCTTTAGTAGATGTAAGCCTAGTCAGATTGTCTGTTTCTTTTTGTGTGAGGTTTGGCTGATCGTATCTTTCAAGTAATTTATCCATTTCATCTAGGTTATCAATTTGGGGCATATAATTGCTTACAGTGCTCCTTATTATCCTTTTAATATCTATAAATCTGTAGTGATATCTCCTCTTTCATTTCTAATATCTTGTATCCTCTCTCTTTTTTCTTAGGCTAGCTGGCTATAGATTTACTGATTTTATTGACATTTTTAAAGAATCAATTTTTGGTTTCACTCATTCTTCTCTATTGACTTCCTGTTTTCAGGTTCATCAACTTATGCTTTAATTCTTACTACATATTTTCTTTTGCCATATTAGATTTAATTGCTCTTTTCAGTTGCCTAAGGTGGAAACTGTGATTATTTCTTTCAGAGCTTTCTTCTCTTCTAATAGATGCATTCAATGCTATAATTTCACTCTAAGCACTGTTTTAGCTACATTTCACAAAATTTTACAGTTGTGTTTTCATGTTCATTTAGTTCAAAATGCTTTCTAATTTTATCTTGAGATTTCTTCTTTGACCCATGTGTTAATTTGAAGCATGCTGTTAATCTTTATGTACTCTCTAATTTTCTTTTCTTTCTTTTTTTTTTTTAAAGATTTTATTTATTTATTTTGACAGAGAGAGAGAGAGAGATCGCAAACAGGGAGGCAGGTGCGGGGGGGTGGGTGGTGTGGAGAAGCAGGCCCCCTGCTGAGCAGAGAGCCCAATGCGGGGCTCGATCCCAGGACCCTGAGATCATGACCTGAGCTGAAGGCAGAGGCTTAACCCACTAAGCCACCCAGGCACCCCTTTCTAATTTTCAAGTTAATGTTCTGTTACTGATTTCTGGTAGTTTTATTTCATTGTGCTGTGAGAGAAGATACTGTGTTATTTTTATTCTTTTAAATTTGTTAAGGTACGTTTTATGGTCCTTAATGTACTCTGTCTTGGTATTTTTTCTATGTGAGTTTGAGAAGACTATGTATTCTGCTGTTGGATGAAATAGTCTCCAGATGTCAACTGTACCCAATTCACTCATATTGTTGAATTCAACTATGTCCTTACAAATTTTCCGCCTACTGTATCTATCCATTTCTGATAGAGGAATATAGAAATCTCCAATTATGATAGGGGATTGATCTGTCTCTCTCTCTCTCTCTCTCTCTCTCTCAGCAGTTCTATTAGTTTTTGCTTGACATAGTTTGACACTCTTCTTAGGTGCATACACATAAAGGATTGTTACGTCTTCTTGGAATTGACCCCCTTATTATTATGCAATATGCTTCTTTATCCCCAAAATCTTCCCTTGCTTTGAAATCTGCCCTGCCTGAAATTAATTTAGCAACTCCTGCTTTCTTTTGATTAATGTTAGCATAGTATATATTCCACCATCCGGTCACTTTTAATCTGTATTTGTCTTCATATTTGAAGTGGTTTTCCTGTAGAAAAATATACGTGGGTTATGTTTGGATCCACTCTGATATCTGTCTGATAACTGATGTATTTAGACCATTGACATGTAAAGGGATTCATGACAGAGTTTGATTAATTATCCACCAAATCTACAAGTGTTTCATATTTATTGCCCTTGTCCTTTGTTTCTATTTTTGTGTTCCACTTGTTTTCTGTCTTTTATCATTTTCATTGAGCATTTTATATGATTCCATTTTACTTCCTTTTCTAAGCAAATCAATTATACTTCTTTTTTACTTTTTTAGTTGTTTCCCTTCCATTTGTAATATACATTTACAGCTAATCCAAGTCCACTTTCGAATAACACTATATACTTCATAGGTATGTGAGTACCTTATGGTAACAAAGTAATCCAATTCTTCCCTCCTCCTTTGTATCTCAGTCTTTCAATGAGTCTATGGTGCTGGAGTAGGTACTTCACAAGTGGTTTTGTTGGTTTGTTTTTTTGTGTGTTTTGTTTGTTTCAAGTTTTTGTTTGAATTCTAGATAGTTAGCATAGAGTGTAATATTGGTTTCAGGAGTAGAATTTAGTGATTCATCATTTATATATAACACCAAGTGCTCATCATAACAAGTGTCCTCCTTCACACCCAAACCCATTTAGTCCATCCGTCACCTACCTCCTCCCCTCCATCAACCCTCAGTTTGTTTGCTATCATTAAGAGTGTCTTAGAGTTTGCTTCTATTTCTTTTTTTCCCTTTCCCTATGTTGATCTGTTTTGTTCCTTCAATTCCACATAGGAGTGAAATCATATAGTATTTGTCTATTAATGACTTATTTTGCTTAGTATAATGTACTCTAGCTCCATTCATGTCATTGCAAATGGCAAGATTTCACTCATTTGATGGCTGAGTAATATTCCATTGTACATATATACCACATCTTTTTTATCCACTCATCAGTCAATGGATATTTGGTTTCTTTCCATAATTTGGTCATCATTTATAATGCTGCTGTAAATACCAGGGTGCACATACCCCTTCAAATCAATATTTTTGTATCCTTTGGGTAAATACCTAGTAGTACAATTGCTAGGTTGTAAAGTAGTTCTATCTTTAACTTTTAGAGGAAACTCCATATTGTTTTCCAGAGTGGCTGAACCAGTTCACAGGGTAAAAGTGTTCCTCTTTGAATCCATACCAACACCTGTTATTTCCTGTGTTGTTAATTTTAGCCATTCTGATAGGTATGGGGTAGTATCTCATCATGGTTTTGATTTGTATGTCCCCTATGATGAGTGATATCAAACATCTTTTCATGTGTCTGTTGGTCATCTGGATGTCTTCTTTGGAAAAAAAAATGCCTATTCATGTCTTCTGTCCATTTCTCAACTGGATTATTTATTTTGGGGGTGTTGAGTTTGATAAGTTCTTTATAGATTTTAGATACTACACCTTTATCAGATATGTCATTTGCAAATATCTTCTCCCATTCCATACGCTGCCTTTTAGTTTTATTGATTGTTTCCTTTGTTGTGCAGAAGATTTTTACCTTATCGAAATCCTAATAGTTCATTTTTGCTTTTGTTTCCCTTGCCTCTAGAAATGTGTCAGCAAAGTAGGAATAAAGGGATATGCCTCTATCATGGCCTTATTCAAAAGACCTATAGTTACTATCATCCTCAATGGGGAAAAACAGAGTTTTGTTTCCCTATGGCCATGAGAAAGACAGGGATGTCCACTCTCACCATTATTATTTAACATAGTATTGGAAGTCCTTGCCTCAGCAATCAGACAATAAAAAGAAATAAAAGGCATCTAAATCAACACGGAAGAAATTAAAACTTTCACTATTTGTACATGACATGATAACTCTATGTAGAAAACCCAAAAGACTCCACCAAAACATTGCTAGAACTGTTATATGAATTCAGCAAATTCAAAGAATATAAATCAATGTACAGAAATCTTTTGCATTTCTATACACTAATAATGAAGCAGCAGAAAGAGTAATCAAGAATTGATCCCATTTACAATTGTACCAAAAACCATAAGTACCTAGGAATAAACCTAACCATACTCTCTGAACTCTGAAAACTACAGAACACTTAAGAAAGAAGAAGAAGAAGAAATGGAAATGGAAAGAAGAAGAAGAAATGGAAAAACATTCAAGTTCATGGATTGGAAGAATAAACATCATTAAAATGTCTGTATCACCCAAAGCAGTCTACCCATTTAATGTACTCCCTATCAAAATAGCACCCATTTTTCAGAGCTGGAACAAACAATCCTCAAATTTATATAGAACCGCAAAAGACACCAAATAACTAAAGCAATCTTGAAAAAGAAAAGCAAACCCAAAGGCATCACAATTTCAGATTTCAAGCTGTAAGATAAAGCTATAGTGATCAGGACAGTATGGTACTGGCACAAAAACAGACACATTGATCAATGGAACAGTACAGAAAACCCAGAAAGGGACCTACAACTATATGGTCAAAAAATCTTTGACAAAGCAGGAAAAGAATATCCAAGGAAAAAAAGACAGTCTCTTTAGCAAATGATGTTTGGAAAACTGAACAACCACATACAGAGGAATGAAACTAGATCATTCCTTACACCATACACAAAAATAAATTCAAAATGGATAAAAGACCTACATATAAGACAGGAAATTATCAAAATCCTAGATGAGACCACAGGTAGCAACTTAGTGACCTGGGCTGTAGCGACCTCTTAGTAGACACAAGTCTTTCTGTTTTGTTTTTGTTTTTGTTTTTTTCCTCCCTCCTTAGGTGGAACAAGATAGTGGAATAGCTGGAGTTTGGTATTTCCCTTCCCCCAGGTCAGTTAGTCTCTGTTAATACTCTGGCAGGTTAGGTTCTGGTTTCCTAGTTTCCCCCAAGAACACTTGGGGGACACTTGTTAAGAACAGAACACTCTGGCCTATGCCTTTTTCTTTCCTCCTGCTGGAAGTATTTGAGGATTTTTCCTGGATATTTACTGTGAGGACCTGGTTGAGTTCTGGATGTACATGTCACAATCTTAAGGGGGCCCCACCATGACAAGGTCTCTATGAGTTATTAACTCAGACTTGTCGACAACAAGTCTCCAATAATTTGTCAATTACAGTTCAGGTTCCTAGGTTAATCTGCTTCAATAAATAACCTGTGACTCCCTGTATTTGCCTGTCTCTCCAATCTTACAGGCAGAGTTTTGTCTTGTGTCCTCCCCTCTCTTACAGATGTAAGAAGACTTTTTGATTTTTCAGTCTCTTCAGCTTTTTACTTCTTATTCGGATGGACAGGTCAATTCCAAGCTCCTTATATGTGAAACCATAAATGATTTTTGAGTAAAATTTTAATGATTATTTGCACATGACATGATTGTTTATGTAATACTCCATATGTTTAATAAGAGATTATATCCACTTTAGAATAAAATGTGGCAGAATATATTTCAAATATTTCTAAAGGAAAGATTTCTTAACTAAGAAGTAAAACCCTTGAACTTTGAAAAACATATATAAACTAGGTTACACTAAAATGTTTTAGTTTATCTAAAAATAACATAAATAAACTCAAGAAAATTAGCCTAATGCTGGAATAATACAACTGAAATGTGTAAGACCAATAAAGAATTGGTATTTAGAATATAAAAAGAATATCTAAAAGTTATAAATGCGTAATTATCTAAAGTAAGATATTGGTGGATGCAAGTAAAACATTTGAAAATGCAATTAACACAAAGTAAATACACATAAAAAACATATTAAGGATGTTTAAATTCACTAATATTAGGAAAATTCAAACTAAAGACACAATTACTTTGTACTTCAGTCAGCAAAAATTCAAAAATTATGAACATAATAAGGATTAACAATAATTCTATGCTGTCAGACTATGAAACTGGGACAATGACTCCAGACAAAAAAATGAACACAATCTGGTAAACATATAGACACAAGACTTCCCTGGTAATTACTGTCATATTTTCACAAAATAATAGTAAGTTGTGCACCTGTATACATAATTCAACATGAACATAGATATCCAAAGTAGCTTTGCTTATAATATCAAAAAAAAAAAAAAAACTGAAGAAAATGAAATGCATATTAATAGAAGAATGAACAAGTAAAATAATACACCGCAATAAAAGTAAATGAGGGGTGCCTGGGTGGCTCAGTGGGTTAAAGCCTCTGCCTCTGGCTCAGGTCATGATCCCAGAGTCCTGGGATCAAGCCCTGCATCTCCCTGCATCTGGCTCTCCACTCAGTGGGGAGCCTGCTTCCCTTCCTCTCTCTCTGCCTGCCTCTCTGCCTACTGGTGATCTCTGTCTGTCAAGTAAATAAATAAAATCTTAAAAAAAAAAAAGTAAATTAATGCCATAGGCATCAACATGATAAATCTCAAAAAACAATAATTGAGCTAAAATATGTTTTAAAATAATAATGTTATATCATTTGAGTAATATTAAAAATGAAAATGGGGCCTTATCATTATCATTATCATTAAAGGAGAGATAAAACTATGTATACTACTTCAGATTATACTGACTGTACATATCTATCTGTCATAGATATACATGAATATACCTGTCCTTAAAATTATGAAAAAACTCATTTAAATAGAAATCACCAAATTCTAGTTAGTAAATATCAGTTGAAAAGGAAGAGGAAAAAATCATGGAGGGGCTCTCCTATAGACTAAATTTTTGTGCCTCTCCCCATTAGTGTTGACACCTAATCCCCAATGTGATTAATATTAGGAGGTGAGTCCTATGAGAGGTCATGAGGGCTCCACCCTCATGAATAGAATTAGTGCTCTTAGGACAGAGATCCCATAGAGCTCCCTCACCCCTACCACTAAGTGAAGAAACTGAAAAAACTTGGGTCTTATGAACCAGGAATTCAGACAGTGAGTCTACTGATTTTTGACCTTTGTCCTCCCAGCTCCAGAACTGTAAGAAATAAATGTTTGTTGTTTATAAGCCACCCAGTATGTGATATTTTGAACTAAGACAGGTTCATATATTCTTCAAGAGTGGTAATATTTTGTTTTTCAAAGAAAGTAGAAAGACACAGTTATCTGTTTTATCATTCACTATATTTTTTAATACAGGAAAGCAAGGGTTGAGGCATGTTTAAATGGGGTTAAAAGACATAATAGCATTAAACCAAGAATTTCTCATTGAAGGCTTGTAAGGAATTGAAATGGGAATAACTTTCTAGTATGTGATTTATTACTATCTAATGCTGTTGCTATGTAACAGCTAAAATCACCTTGAGAACTGTAAATCATCCAATATCCCCATAATCTGGGAAACAACAGTGTGGATACAAGACTCACAAGACCTAGGTCCTCTGCTCAATTCTATCATTACTAGATGTATGATTTTGAGAGGTACATCCTTTCTCTGCTCTGTCTCATTTTTTCCATCTATAAAATGAACTCTTATAGGCCCTTCACACTCTACAGTAGAACTTTCTGATATTAAATTTAAGCCATTTATGGCCTTCAGAAATTACCTTTTCAGAAAAGTGCCTTTAATGGGAAGAAATGTACAGATTTGGGGGAAAAGAAGGTATGGAGGTTTTTTTTTTTTTTTTTGTAGGTCCATTTATATAGTTTAATTGCCCAAGGCAGTTGGGGCAGCTTAAAAGGACTGAGGGGAAGCCCTAGGGAGAGGACATTTCTGGGGGCAAAAAATGATGTTTCTGGATTTTCAGTCTCTTGTCCTCTCTGGTAGGGCTTATTCTGTTTCTCTTGTCCAGAATATCAGAGAGAGAGAAAAAACAAACATCGTGAGGTCTTACAGGAGAAAAGCAGAGAAGAGCAGCCAAGAAAAGCCCAGTAGGACAGAGATGGGATCTGTGAGGGTATTAGTGGAGGACAGGTTCTGAAATCAGCAAAGCTGGGTTTGAATCCCAGATCTCTATATACATAAGTAATTGGTCTTTTATGCGAGTTACTTAACCCTCAATGGATTCCATTTTCTCATACAATCAGTTGAGATTCTAATAATGTACATGATGGTTGTGAAGATTAAGTAAATCAAAAGATCAGCTAGGTTGAAAAAGTCTTGTTTGGTCCCTGTAGCGGAAATATATAATGGGATGCCCCAAACTGAGGAATTTTGACCTCTTTTGTACTATCAGCCCTAGCAACTTGATTCATCCATCTCATTCTTTTGAGTGCCAAGCTTAGAGTAGGCACTGAGGAAGACATTGCTTTTATTAATATTATTATTTTTAATAACTGAGAATATGAGTGATACAAGCTAATAAGGTTGAGCAGAAAAATAAAGCCTAGAATGTAGTGAGTTCTGTGGGACAAAATAAATGTTGAAAGAAAACAAATCAGGCTTTTAAATGTATTACATTACAATCAAGAAGATAACAAAAATAAGAGAGTAGATTGGACTGGTGCTTAAGAGTAATGTTAAAATATTTTTAAATAAAATAAATTAGAGTGAAGTGAGTCAACTAACACTGTCTTGGTTATTTTTGAAAATGATAATAGTTGTTACACTATAAATTACAGAACGAATATTTGAAAGAAAGGATTGACATTCTAGGTAGTTGAGACTTTAAGAGAGGATATTATACTACTCCACATATTCATATACTTCATATGCTGTGTTGATGGAAGAAATTAAAAATAATTAGCTCTAATATTACCTAAGTCATGTGTTTCTTTAGATATTCAAATATATTTAAATGAATCAATATACATTAAGTTTTGAAAAGAGTTTTAACATTCATGTTATTTGTAATATAAGAGAGAACTTAGAAATTCTCCAAGAATCCCAGAAATCGCAAATAATTTATCAATAAAGGTTAGGTACATACTTCATGAGGTTCTAGTGTGACTGAATGATATAATATGTGTCAAGTATTGGGAATAGCACTGGCATAATCAGAACTCACTGGTATTATTTTCTAGTACTTTTAAGTATGACTATGAATCATTATCTATAATTTCTTAGGAGTCATGAAGAATGCAGTGAGGTATTTTTAGGTCAGAGTGTGGATTAACCTTATGATTTTTAAGGGGAAGAGATAATTTTTTTTTAAATATACACCAATGAATCTCATGTTAATATCCGATCAAATTATAGAAATGTTTACATAAATGATTTTCAGACTCTGTATAATTGGTATTATAAAAGTTATGTAACTCTCAGTTTTCACATACCTATGTTTTCACTATCTTTTGGAAGGCATGACACAGTTGTTCTTTTAGTACCTAGTAGTGGTTTAAGTGCAATTTCTGAAGTCAGACTATATGATTCAAGTCCATGATCCACTGATTTCTAAAAACATTATCTCTAGTAAACAATGAAACTATAAGTCCTTTAGTTTCATCATCTGTAATGTGAAAATAATAAGGGTACCAACTACATTTTTGGGGTGAGATTTAGTATAGTGCCTGGTATATAATAAGTACCCACATGGTATTAGCTTGTATCATTACTTTTCAGAATTATTATAAAATACTTTGATAAAGTTCCTCTGGATTTCCATGGATAGACTGAGTATGATACTCACTTTTTAATTTTGGTATCCTTAATTCTACTTTTTTTTTTTTTTTTTTTTTTTGCTTCTAGTTAATTGCAGATTACTCTAAGGTAGAAAGAACTCTAATCTCCTGTCCATTTTCTGTGTCCATCACAAACATTTATAAATAGATCTTCAAAAACCTAGTTTTTAAAAGAGATGGTCAGGTGGTAGGCAAATGTGACTGGACAGATTTGATACTAAAGACAAATTTCATTTCATTCATTATCCACTTAAATCTATGACTTAGAGCAAAACTCTAATTATTCAACTATAATCACTGAACTTCAAGGTCCTAAATACCATTTGGAAACCCATCTTTATAAAATTCAAATGTGATTCTATATGATTTAAATTCGATGGTGTTTCCTCCCAAGTTTACACCTTTATTCAAACATCTTTGAATAAAGGGCAATAGTCCAGTTCCAAGTATCTGAGGCTGTTACAGGACTGTAGCTAAGACTGCAGTTTCTAATATATAAGATGACAATATAAATGATCTTCCACCTGGATAATTTGGAAACCGGGAAAATTACACTGGGTTAATATATGTAAATAAAGGTGATCTCAAGAAAAATAGGAGATACATTAGCCTTACTATTATGTATTCAACAATAACAACATTTAGAAGTTTATGATACAATTGCTTAAGAAGCCTGGAGGTAGAGACTGCTTTCAACTTTTTCCACACAATTATGATAACTTCCCAAACAGAATATTTTTATATTTTCCCACTTTTATATTTACCTTTTGGTAGCCTGCTGGGTGTCTAAATCAAGAATGTTTTCTCAGAAGCAAATCAAAATTGCTATGTGTGAATTTTTAATTTTCCAGTTCCAAAGCTTAGAAGAAACAATAAGCACACAATCAATTTTAATTTAAATTGAAACCCACTGCTGTATTTACTGTAGATGGTCTTTCAGGGAACTGAATCTAATATAATTTCTTCACTTATCTAATCATACAGAAGGGATGTTTTGGCCAACCTGTTACAAGGAGAATATTTAATGAAATAGGAAGAGATGATGTTATGTTTTATGATGTTTCATATTGTTGTGTTATTCTTCCATTGTGAGAAGTAGTGAGTCATTTGGATTAAACACATCAGAGCATGTAATGACTGCTGATAAAAGTACAAAAAAACAAAAATTAAACCCCTGGCATTTTGGCTATGAGTGGAGGCACTGAGAATTGTGGAAGGGCTGTTATAAAGCCTACATATGCAGTGTACTGTCCAACTCTTGGGAGGCATTATCAAATAAAGTATAATGTGAACCCCCCTACCCCACCATAAAGGATGTAGGTAATTCGGTATGTCTACATTCAGGCTCTTACAAACTGTTTCAGTAGAAAGCTAGAAAAAGTGTTACCTTTTTTACTTATATAGCTTGTCCTAGAGACTTTCAGCAATAAAGTACTATACTTTATAATACTTAAAGTAATATAAAGAGAGGATCAATCTTGAAACTTCAAAAACTTTCAAACGTTTCTAATGGAATGAATGGGTAACCTATCATTTAGAAAGAAATGATAGATCAATCAATAGATAGATAGAAACCTAGGATAAAGGATGGTGTTTTCAGTGCTTGCTATCATTGCTCACTAGACAGAGAGTGGGATTGAAAAGTGCACACCTCAATGACTAGAGATATCATTCTGTTTCCTTCTCTGATTTCCTATGTAATTGTCCACAAATCACTTCACCTGTAAATCTGATCATTTTTTCACTGGGATTAACTAGTAATACATATAAAATGGTTTTCTAAAAACAAAGCTTTATTTAAAGAATATTTCAAACATTTATTGGAACACTTACTTTATCCGTGAATTTCTGCACTTTTATACACGACCAAAATTCTATGGAAACATTTAACTTCTTTGAAAAATAGACTTTAATTTTAAAAATTGGGATATTGGGTGTTAATTTGCAACAATCAGAACTCTGAAGCTACATGTTGAGGTAGATATTAGGCTACTTGTTTTTCTCTTTTAAAAATAATTTAGGTCACAAACAAGCTTGATTCAGGATTTTGTACAGAGCCATCTCAGGGGTTTCTATTCCATCTCTGAAATTCATCCAGAAATTTTCTGGTATTCCCATTTAACTCTGCCACAGTTTTAATATTGCTTTCCGAGTTCTCTCTTACTAAACGTCTAAGGAAATACAGTATAGGGGAATTAAGATGCAGTGTGTCTAGAGACCAGACTTCGGGTACTAAGGAAAAGAATCTGGAAAGAGAAAGAGAGTCAGGGAAGGCTAGGGTAGATGTGGACTTTATGTGTGTTTTAAACAGTTTTCCTGTAAATTTATTGTATTGTGGGTGCACTTTATCTTGTTTTTGATATATTACTCTGAATGTTTTATTTTCAGGTAGGGCTTGTCTTAAGAAAAGAGATTTGGGGCAATCTCTCTCATTCTATTCCCTTCTCCAAGTCCTATTAGGGAACTGGTTTCCAGATGGGGTGGAGTTTTGAAGTGGAAGCTGGGGACTTTTTTTTTTTTTCTCCATAAAGGATGTGAGTTGAGAGAAAATAGATGTTATAATTCAGCTTCTTATATTATTTTTGTAGATACTGATGAAAAAATGGCTTTGTAGCAAACACAACTTCCTCTTTCCTCTGTATGCTCTAGAATGTCGGAAGAATGTGAGAATGAATTTGAAGATGCTCTAAAAGAGCTTGTGAATAAATGTTACAACGTGGTTGAAGCTCCAAATAATTAAGTTGAATTTTAAAAACAGACACAAAAGTATATGTCCTGGATGATTCTATTGATAAAAAATTATAGGACATGCCATCTAACAAACGTTTTCAGAAAGCAATCTGTGGTTTCCTGGGGACAGGGAGGAGTGTTAGGAAAGGTGAGAAAGCGAGATTACCAAAGGGCAGGATATATTTTGTGGGCAGGTGAGTATGTTCATTATAATGATTGTTTTGCCAATTTCACAGGCTTATACTTGCATCAAAACTAATCAGACTGCATTTTAAATATATCTAGGTTACTGTATATCAATTTTATCTCAGTTAAGATAAAATAAAAATATTCGATAGGGATTGAAAGCAATTTAAATGATAGTAGAAACAATTACAACAAATATTTTGTATGACTGACTTTTGAAATGTATGAAACAGCCCAAACCAGAAAACAAAATTGATGATCTTCTGTTACTCAAACATTGTTTCAAGACCTTTCAGGTCCTTTCCCAACACCTCCAAGATTTTGGTTCTTATATGAACATGAAAATACAGGTTATTTAAAACCAAAATAATATTTTAAACGTTATGAATGCAGTGGTTGTAATTATGTTTTTAAAATAGTTTTTATATTCCGTTTTAACATTTTTTTTAGAGAGAGAATGCACATGCATGCATGCGTGCAAATTTAGCGGCAGAGGGGGCAGAGGGAGAAGGAGAGAATCTTAAAGCAGGCTTAACACTCAGTGTGGAGCCTGATGCTGGGCTCAATCCCAGGATCCTGAGATCAAGACCTGAGTCAAAATCAAGAGTCTGATGCTTAACTGACTGAGCCACCCAGTTGTCCCTTGTTTTAACATTTTAATGGCTGGCTTAACTAGCTTAAATTTCTTACATATAATAATTGAGGATCTCTTATTACTCTACAAATTTGCCTTTATTTCTCTAATTCTTTAGCCTCCAAAACATATTCATATAGAAAACCTATTTTTTTTACTGTCTTGCTGTAGAACTTTTTCTGTCTGACTTTCCCTAATCAGATCTGCAAAGTATTTATAATTGGATTATCGGTCAAATTTTGGTAATTTGAATAATAAAAGTAACTTTGAGTTGGAAAATCAAACTTGCCTTAGTGTCATTTCAAATTAGGCTATTAAGTTACCTTCTATTGTTATGCTTTTGCTTTTTTCTTTTTTTTTTGTATAACTTTTGAAGTATTGTTTTGGAGCACCATAGAAAAATCTTTTGTCATTCCAGTTTATGTTATACCAGAAATAAATGTTTAAGTCAAATAATCTAAACACATAAACTTTTCATAGAAGAGGAATACATGTATGTGTTTGTGTGTAAATAATTTAAAATTTGGACTCCTGAATTTTGGATCTGTGAGTAATTTATGACTGGTGTTGCCCTTCCTTTGGTTGCCATCATGTCTAAAGAAGCATTCAAACAATATTCCAAAAAATATGAGAAGAATTGATTTAGAAATTTAGGACCCATTAAAGTCAAATGCCTCATTGCTTAGAGCAAGTTGATCCTCTGACTAGCAATGATAGCATTACCTGGAAATTTACTAGAAATGTAAATTCTTTTTTTTTTTTTAAGACTTTATTTATTTGACAGAGAGACAGTGAGAGAGGGAACATAAGCAGGGGGAGTGGGAGAGGGAGAAGTAGGCTTCCCATTGAGCAGGGAACCCAATGCAGAGTTCTCAATCCCAGGACCCTGGGATCATGACCTGACCCCAGCCAAAGGTAGACACTTAATCAGCTGAGCCACCAAGGTGCCCCTAGAAATGTAAATTCTTTTTTTTTTTTTTAAGATTTTATTTATTTATTTGACAGAGATCACAGGTAGACAGAAAGGCAGGCAGAGAGAGGGGGGGAAGCAGGCTCCCTGCTGAGCAGATAGCCCGACGTGGGGCTCGATCCCAGGACCCCGAGATCATGACCCGAGTCGAAGGCAGAGGGTTTAACCCACTGAGCCACCCAGGCGCCCCTAGAAATGTAAATTCTTGAACTCTACTCTAGACCTACAAAATCTCTGTGCTTTAACCAGCTATCCAGGTGATTCCTATTTGCAATTAGAGTCATTCTGCTAGAGGAACACCTTCATTGTCAACAGATTAATTAATAAATTAATTAATTAATTTAGGAAAAAAAATCAGACCAGATAATGGTAGCAATCTGTGGCAAAAATTAAGACTGGTCTCAATAGAGAACATTTACCAACATGCGTGTATGCACACACCCACAAAGATCTTCAAAATTACTGAATACAAAGTAAGAATCTTCTTAACATTTGTTGCCACGGGCAGGGATTATTAGTTTCTCATTCAGGATTTGAACTTAATCATTGTTTGCCTTTGACATTTTTTATAGATTAAACCTGAACCAGAATCTCTAAGCAGCAGTTCCAAGAGTTCAGCCTGAAAGAATTCATCTCACTGGGAAGATATCTGAGTACACAAAGTTTGTCTTAGGTGAAATACACAAAAAAGAAAACTACCGTTTCAAATTTCGACAGTTCCTTTTCAACAAAGCATGGTAAAAATGCAGAACACGGAGGTGAAACAATTGGAACTCATATCAGAATAGATCAGCATGTTGCAGAGACTGAGAAAATGCTACAAGCTCCCAGCTGGGAAAACTTGTAATTGCAACCAGCCAGAACATTGATATAGAGATAGCAAAATTACTAACAAGGGAAAAAGAAAATTTAGGAGACAAATAGAGGAAGCGTTTTCCTATGTATGACAAGAACCCTAGTAAATATGACAAAGTGCTCGTCAAGAGCAGAATGTTGAACTGGCGTGAAGAAAATATAAAATTGATTACTACAATGACAAGCCACATAAAATGCCATAATAACAGCACAGGAACTCATTTCAAATAAAAGTGAAATAAAAACACTCTCCCAAATTAAGGGGGAAAATGTGAACAAACTAAACTTCTTGCTCTGGGCAATTCAGTAACCATTGTCAAAAGCAATCAAGACTAATGGTAACATTATCATAACAGAAGGATACTTATGGCTCTAGGGATTTCTTCAACATATACATCTATAGCCCCAGCTCTGGTAACATCGGGAAAGCAGCAATCTAGGAGCTAATACCCCATTATACAAGAATTTGAACAAAGCTATGCCATGAATTCATTTCTAAGCCAAGAAGTATCTCTTCCTTGATTCAGGCATACCAAAATACCAGGGAGACAGAAATATACTTCAGTTAATATAATCAGGACACTACATATATATATATATATATATATATATATATATATAGACATCAACTCAAAAATATGTCATTGTAGTTGATTATTATTAGTGAAGTTTGTTTTAAAGTTGGAGAATTAAAGAGATCAGAAAGATTCTAGATCTCATTTGCAATGGTTATCCCAGAACAACTGTAAAGCTGCAATAAAGTAGCAGGCACTCTATGTGACTGCTAAATAAATAAATGTCTGATATGAGGTCTCATGTTGTGCTTAGAACTGCTTACTCTAACTGGTCAGACTCCACTGGACAACATAGCCATGTCAGAGGAAAATCGTGGCACAGTTTCCTAGCAATGGCTATATAAAGCACTTTCAAAGTTACTAACAATAGATGCACAGAGTAATACTCCCCATAACAGGTGAGGTAGTTCTGGTTGGTGTAGGTTCCCCTGGGTTTCAAAATTCTCCATGATCCGCAAACCACCAACTTGGGAAGTAGCCAGGAAAAGAATAAGCACAACTGTATGGAATCCTGGCAGCCCTGTAGAGAGAAGTCCTCTGTGAATTAAACTATGGTCTCCACTCTCTTTCTTACCTCCTACACGATCATTCATGCTGTCCTCCACCCACATTTCTCCCTCACATTTGGTTCCTGGCCTTTTTTTTTTTTTTTTAATTTTGTTTTCTTTTGGTGAGGTTATTTTGTCCACCTTCCACAAGCATGAGAAAAAAATTAACCACAACAGTTATGCTTGTTGCTATTTAAACATACAAAATTCTAAATACAGGCTCATCCACAGGCAGATGGATTTTGAGGGTGCAAAAAATCATTCTGTTATTGCTCACTATGTATCATTTTGGACCATTTATTTTTTTAAATCATACCCCTATGTTTGCAACTGAAATGAAATATTCTACAGTCACATTAAGTATTCAATATTCTTCCTCAACTTTATGAATCCATGTAATTAAAAAAAAAATCCCTGTGGTAAAGACAACTCCAAAAAACTTTCAAGATTTTATTTATTTATTTATTTATTTGAGAGGGAGAGAGAGAGAGACAGCTTGCACATGCATGTGTGAGCAGGGGGAGGAGCAAAGGGGGAGGGAGAAGAAGGGGGAAAGAATCTCAAGCAGACTCCACACTGAGCACTGAGCAGGGAGCTAAACTGGGATTCAATCCCAAGATTCTAAGGTCATGACCTGAGCTGAAACCAAGAGTTGGACACTTAACTGACTGAACCACCCAGGCACCCTTCAGAAACAATTTTTTGACAAAAAGCATAAGATAAAAATAAAAGAAACAAATACAAAGTAAAAAAAAATCCTCATCAAAATAATTTTATTTAGGGGGGAGGAGTCAAGATGGCGGAGAAGTAGCAGGCTGAGACTACTTCAGGTAGCGGGAGATCAGCTAGATAGCTTATCTAAAGATTGCAAACACCTACAAATCCAACGGGAGATCGAAGAGAAGAAGAACAGCAACTCTGGAAACAGAAAATCAACCACTTTCGGAAAGGTAGGACTGGCGGAGAAGTGAATCCAAAGCGACGGGAAGATAGACCGCGGGGGGAGGGGCCGGCTCCCGGCAAGCGGCGGAGCAACGGAGCACAAAATCAGGACTTTTAAAAGTCTGTTCCGCTGAGGGACATCGCTCCAGAGGCTTAACCGGGGTGAAGCCCACGCAGGGTCAGCGTGGCCTCAGGTCCCGCAGGGTCCCAGAAGGATCGGGGGTGTCTGAGTGTCGCAGAGCTTACAGGTATTAGAACAGGGAAGCCGGCTACAGAGGCAGAGCCGAGGAGTAAGCTCTAAGCTCGGGGTTACCTGGAACCGGTCGCAGGGTCGGTTAGCTCGGAGCGCGCCCGGAGGCAGGGTGACGGGAGTAAATCGGCGCTGTTCTCTGAGGGCGCACTGAGGAGTGGGGCCCCGGGCTCTCGGCTCCTCCGGGCCAGGTACTGGGAGGCCGCCATCTTCATTCCCGCCCTCCGGAACTCTACGGAAAGCGCTCAGGGAACAAAAGCTTCCGAAAGCAAACCCGAGCGGATTACTCAGCCCGGCCCCTGGTAAGGGTGCTGCAACTCCGCCTGGGGCAAAGACACTTGAGAATCACTACAACAGGCCCCTCCCCCAGAAGATCAACAAGAAGCCCAGCCAGGACCAAGTTCACCTACCAAGGAGTGCAGTTTCAATACCAAGGACAGCTGCGGAATTCCAAAGGAGGAGAAAGCAAAGCACGGAACTCATGGCTTTCTCCCCATGATTCTTTAGCGTTGCAGTTAATTTAATTTTTTTTCTTTTTTTTTTTTTCAATTTATTTTTCTTCTTCTGCTAAATTTTTTTAACTTTTACTCTTTTCTTTTTTAACGTTTTTTAAATAGTTTATCTAATATATATATATATATATATATTTTCTTTTTATATTTTTTTCTTTATTGGTTTTCTTTTTTTAATTGTTTTTTTCTTTTTTTTTCTTTTTTTTTTCTTTTTTTTTTTTCTTCTTTCTGAACCTCTTTTTATCCCCTCTCTCCCCCTCACGATTTGGGATCTCTTCTGATTTGGCTAAAGCATATTTTCCTGGGGTTGTTGCCACCCTTTTAGTATTTTACTTGCTCCTTCATCTGCTCTTATCTGGACAAAATGACAAGGCGGAAAAATTCACCACAAAAAAAAAGAACAAGAAGCAGTACCAAAGGCTAGGGACCTAATCAATACAGACATTGGTAATATGTCAGATCTAGAGTTCAGAATGACGATTCTCAAGGTTCTAGCCGAGCTTGAAAAAGGCATGGAAGATATTAGAGAAACCCTCTCGGGAGATATAAAAGCCCTTTCTGGAGAAATAAAAGAACTAAAATCTAACCAAGTTGAAATAAAAAAAGCTATTAATGAGGTGCAATCAAAAATGGAGGCTCTCACTGCTAGGATAAATGAGGCAGAAGAAAGAATTAGCGATATAGAAGACCAAATGACAGAGAATAAAGAAGCTGAGCAAAAGAGGGACAAACAGCTACTGGCCCATGAGGGGAGAATTCGAGAGATAAGTGACACCATAAGACGAAACAACATTAGAATAATTGGGATTCCAGAAGAAGAGGAAACAGAGAGGGGAGCAGAAGGTATATTGGAGAGAATTATTGGAGAGAATTTCCCCAATATGGCAAAGGGAACAAGCATCAAAATCCAGGAGATTCAGAGAACCCCCCTCAAAATCAATAAGAATAGGTCCACACCCCGTCACCTAATAGTAAAATTTAAAAGTCTTAGTGACAAAGAGAAGATCCTGAAAGCAGCCCGGGAAAAGAAGTCTGTAACATACAATGGTAAAAATATTAGATTGGCAGCAGACTTATCCACAGAGACCTGGCAGGCCAGAAAGAGCTGGCATGATATATTCAGAGTACTAAATGAGAAAAACATGCAGCCAAGAATACTATATCCAGCTAGGCTATCATTGAAAATAGAAGGAGAGATTAAAAGCTTCCAGGACAAACAAAAACTGAAAGAATTTGCAAATACCAAACCAGCTCTACAGGAAATATTGAAAGGGGTCCTCTATGCAAAGAGAGACCCTAAAAGTAGTAGATCAGAAAGGAACAGAGACAATATACAATAACAGTCACCTTACAGGCAATACAATGGCACTAAATTCATATCTCTCAATACTTACCCTAAATGTTAATGGGCTAAATGCCCCAATCAAAAGACACAGGGTATCAGAATGGATAAAAAAACAAAACCCATCTATATGTTGCCTACAAGAAACTCATCTTAAACCTGAAGACACCTCCAGATTTAAAGTGAGGGGGTGGAAAAGAATTTACCATGCTAATGGACATCAGAAAAAAATAGGAGTGGCAATCCTTATATCAGATCAATTAGATTTTAAGCCAAAGACTATAATAAGAGATGAGGAAGGACACTATATCATACTCAAAGGAACTGTCCAAAAGAAGATCTAACAATTTTAAATATCTATGCCCCTAACATGGGAGCAGCCAACTATATAAACCAATTAATAACAAAATCAAAGAAACACATCAACAATAATACAATAATCGTAGGGGACTTTAACACTCCCCTCACTGAAATGGACAGATCATCCAAGCAAAAGATCAACAAGGAAATCAAGGCCTTAAATGACACACTGGACCAGATGGACATCACAGATATATTCAGAACATTTCATCCCAAAGCAACAGAATACACATTCTTCTCTAGTGCACATGGAACATTCTCCAGAATAGATCATATTCTCGGTCCTAAATCAGGTCTCAACCGTTATCAAAAGATTGGAATCATTCCCTGCATATTTTCAGACCACAATGCTCTGAAGCTAGAACTCAATCACAAGAGGAAATTTGGAAAGAACCCAAATACATGGAGACTAAACAGCATCCTTCTGAAGAATGAATAGGTCAACCAGGAAATTAAAGAAGAGTTGAAAAAATTCATGGAAACAAATGATAATGAAAACACAACGGTTCAAAATCTGTGGGACACGACAAAGGCAGTCCTGAGAGGAAAATATATAGCGGTACAAGCCTTTCTCAAGAAACAAGAAAGGTCTCAGGTACACAACCTAACCCTACACCTAAAAGAGCTAGAGAAAGAACAAGAAAGAAACCCTAAACCCAGCAGGAGAAGAGAAATCATAAAGATCAGAGCAGAAATCAATGAAATAGAAACCAAAAAAACAATAGAACAAATCAATGAAACTAGGAGCTGGTTCTTTGAAAGAATTAATAAGATCGATAAACCCCTGGCCAGACTTATCAAAAAGAAAAGAGAAAGGACCCAAATAAATAAAATCATGAATGAAAGAGGAGAGATCACAACGAACACCAAAGAAATACAATTATAAGAACATACTATGAGCAACTCTACGCCAACAAATTTGACAATCTGGAAGAAATGGATGTATTCTTAGAGACATATAAACTACCACAACTGAACCAGGAAGAAATAGAAAGCCTGAACAGACCCATAACCAGTAAGGAGATTGAAACAGTCATCAAAAATCTCCAAACAAACAAAAGCCCAGGACCAGATGGCTTCCTGGGGGAATTCTACCAAACATTTAAAGAAGAACTAATTCCTATTCTCCTGAAACTGTTCCAAAAAATAGAAATGGAAGGAAAACTTCCAAACTCATTTTATGAGGCCAGCATCACCTTGATCCCAAAACCAGACAAGGATCCCATCAAAAAAGAGAACTACAGACCAATATCCTTGATGAACACAGATGCAAAAATTCTCGCCAAAATACTAGCCAATAGGATTCAACAGTACATTAAAAGGATTATTCACCACGACCAAGTGGGATTTATTCCAGGGCTGCAAGGTTGGTTCAACATCCGCAAATCAATCAATGTGATACAACACATTAATAAAAGAAAGAACAAGAACCATATGATACTCTCCATAGATGCTGAAAAAGCATTTGACAAAGTACAGCATCCCTTCCTGATCAAAACTCTTCAAAGTGTAGGGATAGAGGGCACATACCTCAATATTATCAAAGCCATCTATGAAAAACCCACCGCAAATATCATTCTCAATGGAGAAAAACTGAAAGCTTTTCCGCTAAGGTCAGAACACGGCAGGGATGTCCATTATCACTACTGCTATTCAACATAGTACTAGAAGTCCTAGCCTCAGCAATCAGACAACAAAAGGAAATTAAAGGCATCCAAATTGGCAAAGAAGAAGTCAAACTATCACTCTTTGCAGATGATATGATACTATATGTGGAAAACCCAAAAGACTCCACTCCAAAACTGCTAGAACTTGTACAGGAATTCAGTAAAGTGTCAGGATATAAAATCAATGCCCAGAAATCAGTTGCATTTGTCTACACCAACAACAAGACAGAAGAAAGAGACATTAAGGAGTCCATCCCATTTACAATTGCACCCAAAACTATAAGATACCTAGGAATAAATCTAACCAAAGAGACTAAGAATCTATACACAGAAAACTATAAAGTACTCATGAAAGAAATTGAGGAAGACACAAAGAAATGGAAAAATGTTCCATGCTCCTGGATTGGAAGAAAAATATTGTGAAAATGTCTATGCTACCTAAAGCAATCTACACATTTAATGCAATTCCTATCAAAGTACCATCCATTTTTTTCAAAGAAATGGAACAAATAATCCTAAAATTTATATGGAACCAGAAAAGACCTCGAATAGCCAAAGCAATATTGAAAAAGAAAGCCAAAGTTGGTGGCATCACAATTCCGGACTTCAAGCTCTATTACAAAGCTGTCATCATCAAGACAGCATGGTACTGGCACAAAAACAGACACATAGATCAATGGAACAGAATAGAGAGCCCAGAAATAGACCCTCAACTCTATGGTCAACTAATCTTCGACAAAGCAGGAAAGAATATCCAATGGAAAAAAGACAGCCTCTTCAACAAATGGTGTTGGGAAAATTGGACAGCCACATGCAGAAAAATGAAATTGGATCATTTCCTTACACCACACACGAAAATAGACCCAAAATGGATGAAGGATCTCAATGTGAGAAAGGAATCCATCAAAATCCTTGAGGAGAACACAGGCAGCAACCTCTTCGACCTCAGCCGCAGCAACATCTTCCTAGGAACATCGCCAAAGGCAAGGGAAGCAAGGGCAAATATGAACTATTGGGATTTTATCAAGATCAAAAGCTTTTGCACAGCAAAGGAAACAGTTAACAAAACTAAAAGACAACTGACAGAATGGGAGAAGATATTTGCAAATGACATATCGGATAAAGGGCTAGTGTCCAAAATCTATAAAGAACTTAGCAAACTCAACACCCAAAGAACAAATAATCCAATCAAGAAATGGGCAGAGGACATGAACAGACATTTCTGCAAAGAAGACATCCAGATGGCCAACAGACACATGAAAAAGTGCTCCACATCACTCGGCATCAGGGAAATACAAATCAAAACCACAATGAGATACCACCTCACACCAGTCAGAATGACTAAAATTAACAAGTCAGGAAATGACAGATGCTGGCGAGGATGTGGAGAAAGGGGAACCCTCCTACACTGTTGGTGGGAATGCAAGCTGGTGCAACCACTCTGGAAAACAGCATGGAGGTTCCTTAAAATGTTGAAAATAGAGTTACCCTATGACCCAGCAATTGCACTGCTGGGTATTTACCCTAAAGATACAAACGTAGTGATCCGAAGGGGCACGTGCACCCGAATGTTTATAGCAGCAATGTCTACAATAGCCAAACTATGGAAAGAACCTAGATGTCCATCAACAGACGAATGGATAAAGAAGATGTGGTATATATACACAATGGAATACTATGCAGCCATCAAAAGAAATGAAATCTTGCCATTTGTGACGACATGGATGGAACTAGAGGGTATCATGCTTAGCGAAATAAGTCAATCGGAGAAAGACAACTATCATATGATCTCCCTGATATGAGGGAGAGGAGATGCAACATGGGGAGTTAAGGGGGTAGGAGAAGAGTAAATGAAACAAGATGGGATTGGGAAGGAGACAAACCATAAGTGACTCTTAATCTCACAAAACAAACTGGGGGTAAGGGGGGGGGGGGGGTGGGGGAGGGTTATGGACATTGGGGAGGGTATGTGCTATGGTGAGTGCTGTGAAGTGTGTAAACCTGGCGATTCACAGACCTGTACCCCTGGGGATAAAAAGATATTATATGTTTATGAAAAATAAAATTAAAAAAAAAAAAAACTTTCCAGGATAAAAAAAAAAAATTTTTATTTAAAAAATACATATATTTGTAAGAAGGCATTCTGTGTGATTTTGTGTGATTTTCATTCCTCAATGCCACTTTTGACTATCCATCTTTGCCTCTACAATGAAGATACTTAGGTATTTTAGAAGATAATCTGAATGCCACAGACTTTTCTCCCCAGTGTTCAAAGTCTTTTTTTTTTCTTGATTGTAATTTACTCCTTCCATATGTAATTTACTCCTTCCATTTTCCTAAACACAGAGGAAAGAGAATATATATGAAAACCAGGGCTTTATTCTGTTTTCTTCCTCTTTCATAATTTCACAGCTTTGGAAGCTTCTTTCCCTGTTGACATTCATATGGATATATTATCAATGTTTTGGAAAGCTTTAGTTTCTTTCATGCATCCTGATGTTCTGTTGAGTGATATATTCCTCTTCCACCCACTTTAACTACTTTGTGTATTGTCTACTCCTGGGTCCTCCTCAAGAAAACCCTATAAATTTGCCATGCTAGCAGAGCTTTGGAGTAAGGCAGAGGATCTAGTCCCTATTATCTCAAACACAACCAGCATTCACTTCAAAAAGTTCTAACTATGTGAACCTCAGTTACCCATTCATAGACTAGAGGTAATAATAACAATTTGAAATAATTAGAGATGCTTCAATTCTAAGAGAAAAGAGAGAATGCATTATTTTAAATGTCCTGGAAGTGTTACAAAAATGGATAGTGCATTAAGCTCAATGATACTCAACTGTATTAAAAAGAAAGAGTGGGAAAGTGGGCAAAGGGGGTATAGATGTATTAAAAACTAAAAAAAAAGCTTTTTAATACAGGATATTACACATAATATTATCCAATCACAACAAATTATGTTAGATATGTTAGATAATAATACAAAGGGATAAACAAACTAAGGGAAATCTTTGAGAACAACTCATTTAATTGCCTGGATCAAGGAAAAAAATCAAATGGTAGCTAAAAGAATATTTAGGAAATGATTAAAATAAGAATATTAAACATAAAATTAATAAAAAGGGGAAATTTATAACTGCCAAGAAATTTTATAACTAAGGCACTTTCATGTGATATGCTATGTTAAAAAGATTGGACAAAAAAACTAGAAAAATAATAGTAAAATAAATCCAAAATGAATAAAATACAGGGAATAATTAGGATGAATTTAGGAATTGCTACATTAAACAATTCAACATTAACATTTCAAGATAGTTTTTACAGATGACTATGGACAAAGGCACTTAATAGAATGGCTTACTAAAGACTCTCCAAGATTCCCAAAGGATAGAGACTTTAATACACTAAATTCAAGGAGGAACAATGTTTTGATCCATCAGCTTCAGATTCTTGGTGAAAATATAGCCTGATCAAAGAACATTTCTGAGGTCCCTCTCTGTAAAACCAGAAAAGCAATTAGTTTCTGATATATCTCCAAGAGAATGCCAACAAGTCCATCAAGGAGCGGTACAGTTTATCCCACAAAATATATAGTTTATATATTAAAAAAGTATTTAAAATGTTGTGTGAGATAGTCAAACAAGAGGGAAGACACAAAATCCCAAGAGTAAGAAAGAGGAAAACAGAAATCCAAAAATACAGAGAAAAATAATTTTGTTCAAACTATGTTTAAAATATTACAGAAGGCATCCTCTATCCATACTCCTATATTCCAAATGTAAGAATTTATTCCAATTAAATGAATTTTGGGACACTGAAAAATAATTAATTTAATTTAAAAAATAAAAAATAAAAATGTAACACTGAAAAAAAAAGAAAAAATAATTATGAGAATGTGCAAAAATAAATCAAAAGAACCACAGTGCTAAAAAAAAAGAACATAGTGTTATATATAATAGAGAACATATAAAATTTTACTATATGCCTTTATATATAAATACATATATAACCATATATAATTATATATGTATATGTACATAAAAGTAAATGCATGAAGATATTCATACAAAGCAATAGACTCAATGCCACTGTCCTCCATGGAGGGAAGAAAGCCTCCTTATTTTCCAAGCTGTCACAGAGATGTCCTGCTGCAGCTGACACCTTCTTTCAGATCCTTTCAAAAGCATAGATGGTATGTGGGGGCCAGGGGGTATAGCGGAAAGTTGTCCATATTCACCAGAGTATTTGGAAGTCTCCGATATATCTGTGCCAGGCAATTGCCCCAACTAAATGGTGTCAAAACCAACACATTCCTAAGCTTTTGTGAGGATAAAATAAAGGTCACTCATTTAGGGTAAATTTTCCTGGTGTTCTAGCCCCTTAGAACTTGGGCTTCAGGCTTTCCAGAGGTATATTCCTGCATGCATTAAATTTCATATACCTAGGAATTTGCAATAAATGATGAAGAATTCATACCGTAAGATCCCACACATAATGAAATGATATATTACAAAGTAATCTACAAATAAATTTATAAAAAGATGTAATACAGTTTTCAAAAATCAAAGGCATCATACCATCTACTCTAAGTCTTAAAGTAATATCCTTCTTGATCACTGTTATGTAAGACATGCCTCTCATCTCCAATTACAGCCACCATTGAAATGTGGCTCTCAGGGCACCTGGGTGGCTCAGTGGGTTAAACCCTCTGCCTTTGGCTCAGGTCATGATCTCAGGGTCCTGGGATCAAGCCCCACATCTGGCTCTCTGCTCAGCAGGGAGCCTGCTTCCCTTCCTCTCTCTCACTGCCTGCCTCTCTGCCTATTTGTGATCTCCGTCTGTCAAATAAATAAAAAAAACTTAAAAAAAAAAAAAAGAGAAATGTGGCTCTCAACTATGCTAAGAAATTATTTATGAATCCCAGATTTGGTAATTCAGTCAGAATTTGGATTAGTGGTTTTTTTTTTCTACCCATGTGGTTTTAGTTTTCACTTTATTTAGAAGAAGTATGATAAAAATTAAATGTTAATTTTCGTGATTCACTTTATACAATAATTGTGTTTCTGTATCAGTGAAGAACGCATGTGCCCAAAAGGAATTGCACTATTTGATACTTATTATACACACTTTCATTCATCAGACCAGACAGATATTTTAAGGAAAAAGTTCTGCAATTTTAGTTTTCACATATGATTTAGCCACAAATTAAAATATCTCTAAATTCTGTGAATTTTCTGAAGAAAGTGTTCTTAAATACGCAAACAGAACTGGAACAATGCTTTTTGATGTAGTTTTCAGTGGATCATTAACTTAGCTAATTAGCACAATCATATTAAACACCTACTAAGTTAAAGAAACTGTGTTTCATATTAGAAGCAATGAATGCAACATGATCTTTAGCCTCAAGGAGCTTAGAGTCTAGTTGAATTGAAGAGAGGTACAAACCTATCTATAATACAAAACAGAACGTGCTAAGTATTTTGAGAGCTTTACAAATTGCTGTTACAGCGCAGACTGTACCCTTTGCCAATTACTTCCAGCTGGGAGGCTTAGGGAATGCTTTAAGGAAAAAGGAGTACGAACCATGAAAGCTGAACAGGCTTTGGGCAAGGGAAAATAAGGGAAAGGAACTCTGCTTTGAGCAGAAAGTTTAAAGTGAGGATCAGGAGCAGAAATCATTTATATGCTATTAAAGAGTAGGTGATAGAAGAATTTCTGGGAGACAAGGCTGAAAATGTAAGTTGAGACATGATTAAAAGGAAGCTCTCTTGCATTTAGTCTTGCAAAATTGCTTCAGAAAACACTTCGTATCTCATTCTTTCTTTTATTACTTGAAGTGAGTTGCATTTATGGGAAACATTTCCAGGAATAGGATTCACTGATATCGTTAGGGTTGCACCGTCTTGTTAGGTACTGATAAACACATCCCAACTAAAAAATATTAAAATAAGATTCTCAACTACAGACTGAAGATTTCTGATTAGTAACACCTAGCAGCTAATTTTAAAATTACTTTCTTCAGACGAGTTCTGATAATTTTCCAGCTTTCTTCAGACTAGCTCTGATAAAAAACTTACTTGGGCAGAATTCTGAACTTGATGTCACCCAGCATTGTATTTACTAATCTTTTTCTGAAAACAAATTTGCAGAACTGCACTAACTTAGTCACTGCATCACTATCGTTACCTGAGGTGCTTCATATGATATACAAGCTGCTTCTCAGTGTTCAGTCCCAGAGACCAACATATGCAGCCTAGTAACTCTTCTGATCCAACTGAATTTTACTGTTTTCCCTGTGAAGTACTGGAAATGTTTCAGGACTTATTACCTCATCAATTGTCCTCCTAACCCCATAAAATAATGAAAAACAAAACACTTTTTCATAGGCCTTCATTGTAGTTGATTCTCTAGGGTGTCTTTGCATTGCTCCATTAAAATGGTGTTGTTGCTATGATGGTATTTCTCAGCAGGGATATTCTAAATAATTGATTAATAGGTAAAGCAGTAAAAATATACTTTTTGCTGTGAAATTAGCCAGTGCATGGGACCTCAAAGCTGCTGAAACAAAACAAAATAAAATGTTCAAGTTATTCTTTCTGACAGAATCTCATCTAAGATGCTAACAAGCTAGGTAGCTTACATGAATTCATGGCATTATATGATGTAACCTATCAATATCACCATTAAATTCTTTACATTGCTTTTAATTTGCAGATACACCAAAGTGCTTTAGAATTTAGGACAAAGTCCTGAATGTTGTGTTACTTCCTCTTTTTTTTTTTTTTTTTACTTTATTTTAATTTTTTTCAGTGTTCCAAAATTCATTGTTTATGTACCATACCCATACTCCATGCAATACATGCCCTCCATAATACCCACCACCAAGTATCCCATCCCCACCTCACTCCCCTCCAAAATCCTCAGTTTGTTTCTCAGAGTCCAGAGTCTCTCATGGTTGGTCTCCCCCTCTGCTTTCCTCCAACTTACTTCTCTCCATCTCCCAATGTCTTCTGTGTTATTCCTGAAGCTCCACAAGTAAGTGAAACCATTTGATAATTGACTCTCTCTGGTTGACTTATTTTATTCAGCATAATCTCTTCCAGTCCCGTCCATGTTGATACAAAAGTTGGGTATTCATCTTTTCTGAAGGAGGCATAATACCCCATTGTATATATGGACCATATCTTCTTTATCCATTTATCCGTTGAATGGCATCTTGGTTCTTTCCACAGTTTGGTGACTGAGGCCATTGCTGCTATGAATGTTGGGGGTACAGATGGCCCTTCTTTTCACTACATCTGTACCTTTGGGGTAAATACCCAGTAGTGCAATTGCTGGCTCATAGATTAGGTCTATTTTTAATTTTTTGAGGAAACTCCACACTGTTTTCCAAAGTGGCTGTACCAACTTGCATTCTCACCAACAGTGTAAAAGGGTTCCCCTTTCTCCACAACTTTTCCAACATTTGTTGTTTCCTGCCTTGTCAATTTTTTGCCATTCTAACTGGTGTAAGGTGGTATCTCAACGTGGTTTTGATTTGGATTTCCCTGATGGCTAATGATGATGAACATTTTTTCATGAGTCTGTTAGCCATTTATATGTCTTCATTGGAGAAGTGTCTGTTCATGTCTTCTGCCCATTTGTAACATGATTATCTGTTTTGTGTGTGTTGAGTTTGAAGAGTTCTTTTTAGATCTTGGGTATCAGCCTTTCGTCTGTAGTGTCATTTGCAAATATCTTCTCCCATTCCGTGGGTTGCCTCTTTGTTTTGTTGACTATTTCCTTTGCTGTGCAGAAGCTTTTGATCTTGATGAAGTCCCAAAAGTTCATTTTCGTTTTTGTTTCCTTTGCCTTTGGAGACATATCTTGAAAGAAGTGGCTATGGCCAATGTCGAAGAGGTTACTGCCTATGATCTCCTCTAGGATTTTGATAGATTCCTGCCTCATGTTGAGGTCTTTTATCCATTTCGAGTTTATCTTTGTGTATGGTGTAAGAGAATGGTCGAGTTTCATTATTCTACAGATGGCTGTCCAATTTTCCCAGCACCATTTACTGAAGAGACTGTCTTTTTTCCACTGTATATTTTTTTCCTGCTTTGTCGAAGGTTATTTGACCATAGAGTTGAGGGTCCATATCTGGGCTCTCTGCTCTGTTCCACTGCTCTATGTGTCTGTTTTTGTGTCAGTACCACGCTGTCTTGGTGATCACAGCTTTGTAGTAAAGCTTGAAATCAGGCAACATGATGCCCCCAGTTTTGTTTTTCTTTTTCAACATTTCCTTAGCAATTCGGGGTCTTTTCTGGATCCATTCAAATTTTAGGATTGTTTGTTCCAGCTCTTTGAAAAATGCTGGTGGAATTTTGATCGGGATGGCTCTAGGCAGTATGGCTCTAGGCAGTATAGACATTTTAACAATGTTTATTCTTCTGATCCATGAGCATGGAATGGTCTTCCATCTTTTTGTGTCTTCTTCAATTCCTTTCATGAGTGTTCTGGAGTTCTTGAGTACAAATTCTTTACCTCTTTGGTTGGGTTTATTCCCAGGTATCTTATGGTTCTTGGTGCTATTGTAAGTGGAATTGATTCTCTCATTTCCCTTTCTATATTTTCATTGTTGGTGTATAAGAAAGCAACTGATTTCTGTATATTGATTTTGTATGCTGCCACATTACTGAATTGCTGTATGAGTTCTAGTAGTTTGGGGGTGGAGTCTTTTGGGTTCTCCATATAAAGTATCATGTCATCTGCAAAGAGAGAGAGTTTGACTTCTTTGCCAATTTAAATACCTTTTATTTCCTTTTTGTTGTCTGGTTGGTGTTGCTAGGACTTCTAGTACTATGTTGAACAACAGTGGTGAGAGTGGACATGCTTGTCGTGTTCCTGATCTCAAAGGGAAGGCTGTCAACTTTTCCCCATTGAGGATGATATCTGCTGTGGGTTTTTCATAGATGGATTTTATGAAGTTGAGGAATGTTCCCTCCATCCCTATACTTTGAATCATTTAAATCAGCAAAGGATGCTGTTCTTGTCAAATGCTTTTTCTGCATCAGTTGAGAGGACCATGTGGCTCTTCTCTCTTCTCTCATTGATTTGTTCTATCACATTGATTGATTTGCAAATGTTGAACTACCATTGCATCCCATGGATAAATCCCACCTGGTCATGGTGGATAATCTTTTTAATGTACTGTTGGATCCTATTAGCTAAGATCTTGTTGAGAATCTTGGCATCCATATTCATCAGGGATATTGGTCTGAAATTCTCCTTTTTGGTGGGGTCTTTGCCTGATTTGGGGATTAGGATAATGCTGGCTTCATAAAAAGAGTCTGGAAGTTTTCCTTCCATATCTATCTTTTGAAACAGCTTAGGGAGAATAGGCATTATTTCTTCTTTGAATGTTTGGTAAAATTCTCCAGGGAATCTGTCAGGTCCTGGGCTCTTGTTTTTTGGGAGGGTTTTGGTCACTGCTTCAATCTCATTACTAGATATTGGTCTGTTCAGCTTGTCAATTTCTTCCTGATTCAGTTTTGGAAGTTCATAGGTTTGCAGGAATGCATCCATTTTGTCTAGGTTGCTTAATTTATTGGCATATAACTGTTGATAATAATTTCTGATGATTGTTTCTATTTCCTTGGTGTTAGTCGTGATCTCTCCCTTTTCATTCATAATTTTATTAATTTGGGTCCTCTCTCTTTTCTTTTGGATTACTTTGGCCATTAGTTTATTGATTTGTTGATCTTTCAAAAAACCAGCTTCTAGTTTTATTGATGTGTTCTACTGGATCCCTAGTTTCTATCTCATTGATCTGCTCTAATCTTGATTATTTCCCTTCTTATGTGTGGGGTTGGCTTAATTTCTTGTTGACTCTCCAGTTCTTTAAGGTGTAAAAAGAGTTGGTGTATTCTGGATTTTTCAATTTCTTTGAGGGAGTCTTCAATGGCTATATATTTTCCCTTTAGGCTGCCTTTGCCATATCCCATAGATTTTGGACTGATGTGTCTTCATTCTCATTGGTTTTCATGAATTGTTTAAGTTCTTCTTTGATTTCCAGGTTGATCCAAACATTTTAAGCAGGGTGGTCTTTAGCTTCTAATTGTCTGAATTCCTTCCGAACTTTTTCCTTTGGTTGAATTCCAGTTTCAAAGCATTGTGGTCTGATAATACGCAGGGAATAATCTCAATCTTTTGGTATCGATTGAGCCCTGATTTGTGACCCAGTATGTGGTCTATTCTGGAGATAGTTCCATGGGTGCTCTTGAAGAATGAGTATTCTCTTGTTCTAGGGTGGAATGTTCTGTATATATCTATGAGGTCTATCTGGTCCAATGTGTCATTCAATGCTCTTGTTTCTTTATTGATTTTCTGCTTGGATGATCTGTCTATTACTGAGAGTGGCATGTTAAGACCCCCTAATATTAATGTATTCATATCAATATGACTCTTTATCTTGATTAACAGTTGTCTTATGTAGTTGACTATTCCTGTATTGGGGGCATAAATATTTACAATTGTTAGATCTCCTTGGTGGATAGACCCTTTAAGAATGATGTTGTGTCCTTCTTTATCTCTGACTACAGTGTTCAGTTTAAAATCTAATTTATCTGATATGAGAATCTCTACCCCAGATTTGTTTTGAGGCCCACTGGCATGAAAGATATTTCTCCATCCCGTCACTTTTAGTCTGGATGTATCCTTAGGTTCCAAATGGGTCTCTTGTAGACAACATATGGACGGGTCCTTTCATTTTATCTAATCTGCAACTCTATGCTGTTTTATGGGAGTGTTTAGGATGTTCACCTTGAGAGTGATTATTAAAAGATACATTTTTATTGACATCATGTTGCCTGTGAAGACCTTCACAATATATAGATTGTCTCTGTAAATTCTGCTTTCTGTCACTTTTGTGTTCTTTCTTCTTTTATAGAACACTCCTTAATATTTCTTGTAGTGCCAGCTTGCTGGTCACATACTCTTTTAATCTTTGCTGATCTTGGAAGTTCTTTATCTCTTCATCCATTCTGAGTGTCAGGCTTGCTAGATAAAGTGTTCTTGGCTGCATGTTCTTCTCATTTAGTGCCCTGAATATGTCTTTCCAGCCCTTTCTGGCTTGCCAGGTTTCTGTGGACAGGTCTGACATTATTCTGATGGACCTTCCTCTGTACCTAAGGAATCTCTTCCCCCTAGCTTCTCTCAAAAGCTCTTGTCTATAATTATGATTTGTCAATCTTGTAATCAAGTGCCTGGAGGTCATTCTAGATTCGTTCATTTTGGGGGTGCTCTTTCTACCTCTAGGACACAAATGCTGGTTTCATTTCCCAGATTGGGAAAATTTTCATGGAGAATTTGTTCAACTATATTCTAGTCTTCTTTCTTTCTCCTCCCCCTCAGGGATCCCAATAATTCTGATGTTGGAACGTTTCATGGCATCATTTCCCTAATTCTGTTTTCATGCTTCTAAACTGTTTGTTCCAGGCCTCTTCCTGTTCCTATTTCTCTATCAGTTTGTCCTCTAGATCACTAATACTATTTTTTTGCCTCTGGTTACCCTAGCTGTTAGAGAATTTAGATTAGATTGGATCTCATTGATAGCATTTTTAACTTCTTCCCTGGGCAGCTTTTCTTCTGCCCTTAGAGATTCCTTGTTGTCACTAATGGTTTTCTTCAACCTAGCCATTGTCTGGATTATTGTTTCCTGAATTCCCTTCCTGACATACTGTTTATGGCCATATCCAATAGTTTTGATGAAGTGGGCACAGTCTCTGAATTCTTCCACTGTTGGGTTTTCCTCCTCCTAGTCATTTTGGTGAGAGGTGGTTGAGGGGATGTGTAGCTGAATATATCAACCACAATCTAGGCAAGGTACACCCTGGAATGCTTTTGAGCAAAAAAGAAAAAAAGAGAGAGAGAAAGAGAGAGTCAGAAAAAAGAGATGAGCCAGCTAGGATGGGCCCCAAAGGTAAGATTTATAAGGTATACAAACAAAAACGGACAAAAATACTGACAAAAGTAAATGACAAGAAAAAAAAAAAAAGAACCCAGCCAAAATGAACCCCAAGAATGAGATTTATATAATACCAGAACAAAAACAAATACACAGAAACACTGACAAGAAAGAGTTGGGAGGGTGGTTATAAATGTTGATGTGGGCTAGGAATGTTATTTTGATTCTTCCTGGGTGTATCTTGATATCTTTGTTAAAGGACTCAACTTTCCAGAGATAAAGGGAGATTAAAACTGGTTTATATATAGGGGTAGTATTGATTAGAGAAAGAGGATTACCTTGAAGATTATATCTATATGTATATTAAAAAGATAGAAAAGAAAAAAAAATACAGGTATATGTATGAAAAAAGTTCAAGAGGTTATTATGGAATATGTTGTATTAAACCACTAGTTGTAATGGGAAGTTCATTAAAAATATTAAAAAGAACAAGAATATTGAGAACGAATTAAAAATAAAAGTTCTAGCTATGAAATATACAGGTTTTAGGGCAATACCGGGAGCTTAATATATTGTTCTCCCCTTGATATTGGGGTTTTACAGTTTTATGGGGACCCTGTGGTAGTTGTCTCGTTCTTTTGGCTGGCTTTATAGGGAGGGGCCTGCTGCATTGTTTTTCAGTCATTCTTGCTTGGTTTGAGTTCTCCTGCTCCCTGTCAAGGGGCTGGGCTCTGTGGAAACTGGTTTTTCAGGCTTTTGTTCTCTGGAGGTTCTTGTTCTTTGGCAGCTTTTTGTGGCTTTTTGGAGGTTTAGTAGAAAGCAAACTGTACCCAGACCTCTGTCTCAGAGAGAAGCCTCAGTCTGCTCCCCTTTGGGTGGTCCAGAACACACAGACTCCCCGTCTGCAAACTCCACTGAGCCATGTAACCTTCCATAGGCAGTGCACGTCCCCAGCCACCATCTCAGGGGTTGCCCGAAGTGCCTGCTTGTCTCTGTACCCCCATGCCAAAACTATGAGTGATATAGGTCCAGGGACCCCGCTTCTGGTGACTGCCTCTGCCGGGACTGCTGTCTGGGGTAGTTCCTTCAAGTTCGGGCTAGGAGTATTCAGACTCAGATGGTCCTAGAGACCACCAGCTAGAGCCTGCACAGAGCACAATCAGGTGTGGTTCAGACCCCGGTCATGCAGTGAGCGCAGAGTTCAAAAGGTTGTGGTTCTCTCTTGTGGGGGCGGAAGTGCGCCTGGGCAGAGCCCGAGCAGTACTGCAAGCCCTGCAACCCAGGTTGTATAATCCTACATCTCAGGCTAGTTTCCTGGGTGTTCAGAGTGTTCTGGTAGATAATTAGCTCACTTTAGGGGACCAGTTGAAACAGGGTCTCCTACTTCTCCGCCATCTTGCCCCTCCTCCCATGTTATCTCTTCTTTAGAGTGAGGGTTAAAAGGTATCTACAAGAAATCTTATTTTATTTAATCCTCTCATTTGTAGAACCCTTTTTAATCTTGCTAGACCTATTAAGCATTATTATGGTCTGTTTTCAAATTTCTTCTAAATGTCTTATTTATACTTTTAAAAGAAAAAAAGTAGAAACCAGAAACCAGATGGTTTTGTTATTATCATGACCCATCAAACAAAATCAAACATAACTACTGAGACAAAGGCAATAAGGAAAAGGCACATATCAACCTTCCCAACCCATATGTTCTAGATATCTCAGTTTTGCCAGAGGTTTCTAACAATATGGCAGATGCTGAGAAAGTGCTTTTAGAAGAGAAGCCAACATGATCCCCCCGCCTGACTCCCCCAGTGGCTTCGGCACATGCACACAGTCCCTTTCGTGAATTTTTCACATATGCTTTCTCATTTGCTCACTGAACAAGCACCAAATCACTGGAGATTTTATGCCCAGTGACTTCTCACCAGGCAGATTCTAATTTGGCAATGAGTTTAGGGTCCTCCTGGTGAGAAATCTGCTTCTGGCAGAAGCTCCCTCACTGATGGAAGGAGGTGTTTCCGCCCATGGCTCTGTTCTCTTTAGACCAGGCATGAGATCACATCTGTTCCTAGGGCTTTAAGCCCAAGGGACCTCTGAGCAAAGAATTACCACAGAGAACTCTGCATTTCCTGGTTAAATGCAATCCTCTCCCCTGTGTCAGAATGAATGTTCCTCATTGCCTAATGACCCTGACAGTTTTTTTTTCCTAGCATGAAATTTTACTTGAGATGTATAAAATGACATTATGTGTAGGAGAAAGCAGTAAAAATTAGACTGTGGCACTTCATGCATGTAGAAAAGTAGGTAGGCGTACTACTTCTGGGGTAATGTGACTCCAAAATCAGCAGATGAGGTGTTTTAGAAACAAAATTATATCAAGAAAAAAAATTAAGAATGAATAAAAAAATGTTTGCCCTGTCTATGAATATTTTATTTTAATAAATATTCATCATAATATTTATATAGATTATTATATATAAAATATTTTAACCATAAAAGTATTCTTGAGTCAACTTTGAAACTTGGGATGTATGAAGTTATTTCTCATGAGTGCTGCCAATTCTTCTGATACTCACCCCACCAAAGAACCCTCTATTTATACCTGTAAATGGCGAAAACTCAATAGAGTTTTCTGGCTTCAAAAAATTTGAACAAAAATATTTAGAAGTAAAATCAGTGTTGTTAAGTTAAGTAAGCCTATAATTTTTAGGAATGTTCCAAAATGGAAAAGTAGAAAGGAGACACTCATTTCTTTGTAAACTTTTAGTTAGGATAAATAGTATCACCAACAGCTGGTACCACATAGTGTCCCTAATCTAATCATTGCAAATATTTCCAATTCTCTATTCATAGTTGTATGTGAGATAAGTGAATGATCCTTCTATTTCATTCCATTAAAGATTCTTTGAATTTCCACAATACCAGGTATGGGGCTAAGCCTTTCCTTTGAGACCTCTTTATGAATTAGTAACCATTTAAAACATACTCTTCTCAAAGACAGAGACAATAGTTTATGCCATTTCTTTATATGCTTCATTTAAATAGTTTTTTATGTGTGTGAAAGAAAGATAGAACTATTTCTGAGAGAAATGGCTGACAAAGAATCAGCTGAGTAGTATGTGCATGCAGCCTGTGGCTATTTTACAAGGAAATCTACCAGCTCTCAATAATGTGAAAGTCTTCTTGAGAGGCGCCGTGGCACAGGAAGTCACTGAACCAAAGAAATTCAATTTGCCTACTGTAAAGTATGTTTTGTCTGTTTCAGAAAGCTCTAATTCAATCCAAAATTACTTTCTAGAAGCAGTCACTCTGGCCAAGGAAGGGTATTCAGGGTCTGGAATAGGACAGAATACACTGGGCTAAAACTGTCAAAAAGCATTCAGTGCTGCTTCTCACTCCAGGGATGTGAACCTCAGACCCACCTGGAGGTCACTGATCTCTCCATGTTTTAGATCTATGTATATATGTGATTGAATAACCTTTAGGTAACTTTTATCTTTGATCTAATTTTACTCTTAAAGTGCCAAGGGAAAAATGGGAAACAGGGTAGAAGATTGGATTAATAATATGTGGATGGATAAGAAAATATTTCTGCTTGAATTCTATGAATCATATATTATTTGCAGGTAGTTTTGTACATGCCTAGAGAGTTTTGAAATAGCACTCTAACACATAACTTTGTGGCTTATCACTGGGTAATTGAAGTAATGGTTCATACAAACTAATCAAAACTTAACTTTTCCCATGAATTTTACAGTTAAATTTATGTTATCAAAACTTGGCAGACTGTCAAAAATCATGTCTTACCTCTGCTTTGTCTAGAAATCATGACACTAACTTGCTTATAGTAATATTATTAACTTAAAATTATTGATTGTGTTGAGAATTTTTTTAAAGTAATCTCTCACATTGAGAGTGATTATTTATGCGCCCATAAAACGACACAGGGTTGCAGATTGGATAAAACAACAGGACCCATCCAAATGTTGTCTATAAGAGACCCATTTTGAACCTAAGGATACACCCAGACTGAAAGTGAAGGGATGAAGAAGCATCTTTCATGCCAATGGGCCTCAAAAGAAGGCCGGGGTAGCGATTCTCATATCAGATAAATTAGATTCTAAACTAAAGACTGTAGTCAGAGATATAGAAGGACACTACATAATTCTTAAAGGGACTATCCACCAAGATGATCTAACAATTGTAAATATCTATGCCCCCAATACGGGAGAAGCCAATTACATAAGAAAACTATTAATCAAGATAAAAAGTCATATTGATATGAATACATTAATAGTAGGAGATCTTAACATGCCTCTCTCAGTAACAGACAGATCATCGAAGCAGAAAATCAATAAAGAAACAAGAGCATTGAATGACACATTGGACCAGATGGACCTCACAGATATATACAGAACATTCCACCCTAAAACAACAGAATACTCATTCTTCTCAAGTGCACATGGAACCTTCTCCAGAATAGACCACATACTGGGTCACAAATCAGGACTCAACCAATACCAAAAGATTGAGATTATTCCCTGCATATTCACAGATCACAATGCTTTGAAACTGGAGCTCAATCACAAAGAAAAGTTTGGAAGGAACTCAAACACCTAGAAGTTAAAGACCACCTTGCTTAAGAATGCTTGGATCAACCAGGAGATCAAAGAAGAACTTAAACAATTCATGGAAACCAATGAGAATGAAGACACTTCGTCCAGAACCTATGGGATACAGCAAAGGCGGTCCTAAGGGGGAAATACATAGCCATCCAAGCCTCCCTCAAAAAAACTGAAAAATCCAGAACACAGCAGCTGTCTCTACACCTTAAAGAACTGGAGAATCAACAACAAATCAAACGAACTCCACATATAAGAAGGGAAATAATCAAGATTAGAGCAGAGATCAATGAGGTAGAAACTAGAGATACAGTAGAACGTATCAATGAAACTAGAAGCTGGT
>NW_019154103.1:28426796-28428270 GCF_002288905.1 Enhydra lutris kenyoni
CCTCAAAAAAATTGAAAAATACAGAACACAGCAGCTGTCTCTACACCTTAAAGAACTGGAGAATCAACAACAAATCAAACGAACTCCACATATAAGAAGGGAAATAATCAAGATTAGAGCAGAGATCAATGAGGTAGAAACTAGAGATACAGTAGAACGTATCAATGAAACTAGAAGCTGGTTTTTTGAAAGAATCAATAAGATCGGTAAACCATTGGCCACACTAATCCAAAAGAAAAGAGAGAAAGCTCAAATTAATAAAATTATGAATGAAAGGGGAGAGATCACAACTAACACCAGGAAGTAGAAACAATCATCAGAAGTTATTATCAACAGTTATATGCCAATAAGTTAAACAACCTAGATGAAATGGATGTATTCCTGGAAAACTATCAACTCCTAAAATTGAACCAGGAAGAAATTGACAACCTGAATAGACTGATATCTAGTAATGAGATTGAAGCAGTGATCAAAAACCTCCCAAAAAACAAGAGCCCAGGACCTGATGGATTCCTTGGGGAATTCTACCAAGCTTTCAAAGAAGAAATAACACCTATTCTCCTGAAGCTATTTCAAAAAATTGAAGCAGAAGGAAAACTTCCAGACTCTTTTTATGAAGCCAGCATTACCCTGATCCCAAAACCAGGCAAAGACCACACCAAAAAGGAGAATTTCAGACCAATATCACTGATGAATATGGATGCTATGATTCTTAACAAGATCCTAGCAAACAGGATCCAACAGCACATTAAAAAGATTATCCACCGTGACCAGGTGGGATTCATCCCTGGGTTACAAGGATGGTTCAACATTCGCAAATCAATCAATGTGATAGAACAAATTAATAAGAGAAGAGAGAAGAACCACATGATCCTCTCAATTAATGCAGAAAAAGCATTTGACAAAATCCAGCATCCTTTCCTGATTAAAACGCTTCAAAAGTATAGGGATAGAGGGAACATTCCTGAACTTCATCAAATCTATCTATGAAAGACCCACAGCAAATATCATTCTCAATGGGAAAAAGCTCACAGCCTTCCCACTGAGATCAGGAACACAAGGATGCCCACTCTCACCACTCTTTTTCAACATAGTACTAGAAGTCCTAGCAACAGCAATCAGACAACAAAGAGAAATAAAAGGTATCCAAATTGGCAATGAAGAAGTCAAACTCTCTCTTCACAGATGACATGATTCTTTATTTGGAAACCCCAAAAGACTCCACCCCCAAACTACTAGAACTCATACAGCAATTCAGTAATGTGGCAGCATACAATGTCAATGTATAGAAATCAGTTGCTTTCTTATACACCAACAATGAAAATATAGAAAGGGAAATGAGAGACTCGATGCATTTACTACAGCACCTAGAACCATAAGATACCTGGGAATAAACCTAACCAAAGAGGTAAAGGATCTGTACTCGAGAACTACAGAACACTCATGAAAGGAATTGAAGAAGACACAAAAAGAT
>NW_019154103.1:28428670-28449312 GCF_002288905.1 Enhydra lutris kenyoni
GGAAGAGATTATGCTGAGTGAAATAAGTCAAGCAGAGAGAGTCAATTATCATAAGGTTTCACTTATTTGTGGAGCATAACAAATAACATGGAGGACATGGGGAGAATGAGAGGAGAAGGGAGTTGAGGGAAATTGGAAGGGGAGGTGAACCATGAGAGACTATGGACTCTGAAAAACAACCTGAGGGTTTTGAAGGGGCGGGGGGTGGGAGGTTAGGGGAGCCAGGTGGTGGGTATTAAGGAGGGCACGTATTGCATGGAACACTGGGTGTGGTGCAAAAACAATGAATATTGTTATGCTGAAAAGAAATTAAAAAAAAAAAGAAAAAAGTAAAAAAAAAAAGAAATGAATACTTACATTAAATTAAGCGGCACAGAAATAAGAAATAATATGATAAAATATACTTAACTATTGGTGGCACTTTGCCAAAGGACAAAATAATGAGCCAAATAGAAGTGGGTTTACTAGGAACCCCATGAAATTAAAACTTCGTGAAATCCTCCTTTCATGAGCCCCTCCCGAGGCTTCCTTTCTCCCATTCTATAGAAATACTCAGTTTCTTCTGCATTTGTCTCTTTTTCTAAATTTTTGTCTCTTTTTCTAAAAGAGGGTTGTCAGATTTTTTAATTTTCAGGATACAAAATTGGGTCCTGAAATCCACCCTTACATATACAAATATATTCTTAGCGTTGAAAGAAAAGAACAAAATGCATTCCTCTTCTGCCTGCATTCTGATAGCTCTCATTCTACAGAAGCCATTTTAACGTTCATTCTTTGAAATGGAAAACATTATTATGGATATGCATACAATCAAACCAGAAGAAGAGGGAGAAAAGTTCTTTAGGAAAGGAATGAATTTGTCATTATTTTAATCATGCACCATCTTTTCAGCACTGCAAAGCTGAGGTTATGACGACACCAGTCTGGGTTAAACAAGAGAAGTATCAGGTGGGCTGAGGTCCCGTTCGCCAACCTGCCATGAGATGCTCACCTCTCTGGGAATCCTGCCTGTGTGCCTCTTCCAATTTCACTAGAGCCTGTCTGAGGTGACATGTCATGTGCATTTTCAGTGTATTCCTAAAGGCTGGATTAGCAACTGTAAAAATATATTATTTGCTTTTAGGGTCTCTATGGTAACAATAGGATTTGGGAATGGAGAAGGTATTAGTAGCATCCTTAGTAAGTCATGCTGACCCTCCTTTCTAGCAAATTTCTATTATGCTACTTCCCTGACCACTTATATCCAATTTTAGAAAAACATGCAAATTGAAATATAGTAAGAATCTACTTTATGAGAAAGAGCGTTGCAAAGAAACTAGGTGAAATAGAGGTGACTTCCTTGGAAAGTAAAAACAAAAACAAAAACTACTGCTGAAAATAAAAGTAGGTAAATGTTTTTAGTTTAGCTTTTTGTTTTTGTTTTAAACAGGAAAACAGCCACCATAAATGTTTCTCTAAAAAGGAAGATATAAAGAAACATGATTAGCTTTGGGATTAGATTTTTAAGTTGTCTAAAACATAAAGTTGATCAAGTTCAGTAAATGTTTTCATCCCAATCCATATTTATAATCTATGAGATTAGTGAAAAAAAACTATTTGCAGCTCAAGGAGAAAATACCATGTGAATATTTTTGCTTCTAAAATTCCAAATGGCTTAAAATGTGATTTCAATTATTTAGCTATTTGAATTTTTTTAATTCATTGCCATATAGACACACAAAAACTTAAATATTTAAATAAATGTTTAGTTAGCAGAATTGGGGTATTCTAATGGTCTATTCTGGACTTACCATCTGCCAAGCTTTCATGGATTTGCTTCCTTGCCTTCTACATCCTCTTTAATAAAGATCTTGATTTTTTTGCAAATGAACTTCTGAAGAGATGGGATTCAGTTTGACACTCAGGAAGTCACTAACATTTTGGGAGCCTCTCTTTTCTCATCTGCAAAATGAAGGATTTAGGTTACTTCTGATAACCTAGCTTTAAAAATACATATTTCTGTGATTTTGTGAAATACCAGTAAAAAAGAAACTCTAGCCAGCATAGAAAAACAACCATTTAGTATTCATGGCAAAGATGATCTCTGTAATAGCAATTTTAGGTCATCTACCTTTTCCGGGTGAAATAACTCCAATTTCCCATCACTTTGTCCCTTTAATGTATACTTTGTCACTTTGGAGAGAAAGGAGAAGAAGTAGAAGAGGAAAGAGAGTAAGAAGAAGAAAAAAATGAAGATAATGAAAGAGTAAGTGAAGAGAAAAGAAGCAGAAACATTTTTGCCATTTTAGTGTTGTTAAATAACCTATAGTTTAAAAACTATATTGTTATTCAATTCAATCTAAGTCAATCATTAGAAAAATCAAACAGAAACATAATTCTGACAGACTCTTGAAATGCCATTGAAAAAATACACAAAGTTATCCAATTGCAATGAAGTTTTGGTTTCTGGAGAAATAGTTTCTAGAATTGATTTTAATAAAAGATGACCTCATTTATATTTTTCTCCTGCTCTTCTTGCTGAAATTCCAGTTTAGATGAGAAAATTAGCATTAGTCAAATTGATTAGAAGTAATCCTTTTGATTTTAGGTGACATCAAAAAAAAAAAAAAAGAAACTCAGATAGTAATAGTGTTTATTTTCTTTCTCTTTTTTTAAAGAATTTATTTATTTATTTGACAGAGAGAGAGAGAGATCACAAGTAGGCAGAGAGGCAGGCAGAGAGAGAGAGGGGGAAACAGGCTCCCTGCTGAGCAGAGAGCCCGATGTGGGGCTCGATTCCAGGACCCTGAGATCATGAACTGAGCGGAACACAGAGGCTTAACCCACTGAGCCACCCAGGCACTCTATGTTTATTTTCGTATGTCCTCTGTCTCTTACAAATACATGACTATAATTACTATAATAATTGTCAACTCAAAATACAGTTTTGTCTTTCTTACTAGTTGATAAATTTTTCAAAATATGAGACCATATTTTACCTAGTGTCTGGGCTAGTATAGGTATAATTTGTTTTTAATGATTATTGAATAAATGAATTAATAGACTAATAGCCATTTTGATAAAACAATACAAATTGCTAGTATTAGTTTAGATTATTAGGTAAGTAAGATCAATAATGGTCTATGTCTGGTAATATACAGTCTCCATTTGAAATTATTTTATTTCTCCACAAATATATTAGTGGAAGTAAAAGTACATTTGAAGTATTACATATTTTGGTAGAAGTATTTTTGAAGTGAAACTATGTATACTTAATTCTTACTAATGATTTTTAAGATGTTATCCTTAACTTTGTAAAAAATACTAAGAATCTAAGAAAATGTATATAACTAGAACATGACATGTTTTCTTACAGTTTTGTAATCAGTTAAGTGAAAAAAGAACAGAAAATCCTCTTAGAAAAGAAAAATTCTTTTCCCAAGAAAAAGAGAAAATAGGTATACAGTGTACACATAACTTTACAATATCACAAAATCAGAACTCAAACATGTAACTACACAAAATCCTTTCTTCTGTGTTCCTTTATATTATTTACATTATTGTGCAAATACCCCTTATTGTTTCAGTGTACTGAAGGCAGCTCTTTTACATACGCTACAGAGAGGGAGAGATGCTGAGAAAATAGTGAATCTAATGGTCCAAATGGAAGTCAAATTATTAAGAAGTTTGTTCTATTACTCTCTTGCTTCTTCTTTCAAGAGAATACATACACTGATAATAGAAAACAAATGTTCTTCAAATTGTGACATAGAGTGCCAATTATAGGTTCTTGACTTGACAGTGACATGAAATTCCAGAGTCTAATTTTTTAAAAAGAAAGGGATATTTTCCCCTAGTTAATTAAATTGTTTTCTTACTTTTATCTCTCATTCACTCATTTGCCTTTTTAAATTCTGTAAAGGAAAAAAAAAATCTCTGCTTATAGTTTCTTTGAAAGAAAATTATGACCTTAGATTCTAAATGTATGTATTGCCTACTAATGTATGTATTGTCTACTAACTTCTATGATATCTTCAATAGAAACTGTGAAATTTGGCCATGCATTTGCGTTAACTAAGTTAGAGTCCAATACGCTATTTTCTTTTTGAGTCATTCATTCTAAAAAAGTAAACTAGTAAAAGTAGTATTATTATAGTTTCCAAATTCAGTAAGCCTCACTCTGCTATTCTCTTCTACTACCTCTCTTCTTTGAAAGAATAAAAAAAAAAAATCCTTTTAAAAGGCACCTCACTTTCAAAGTCCACTAAAAATGCAATATTAATGATCTGAGGACTTCATTTAAAGACTTTACTCATCATATGTTACTTTTCTTTTGGTGGATAGTAGAGGTCCATTGAAACTCAAAACTACTTGCCCTTAGTTTTCTCAAAAAAACAAATGGTCACTAAATTTTATCATTTGTGTTCAAAAAAAGCACAGTAGCATTTGAAGACATTTCGGTCTTTTTTTATTTTTTGAAAATGGAACAAAGCATAGAACACAGTTCCTAGCATAGTGACTGAACCTCAGAGAGGATTAATATTGTAAATGAATAGATAAAATATTGAATAAACACCCTGCTATGCTTATCTTTCACACCATGGATGTTGGCTTTACTTTTTATTATTTTTTAATTTTATTGAGATATAACTGACAAATGACATTGTGTAAGATTAAGATATGTAACGTGTGTACATGATATGCTTATATATAACAAAATGATTGCTATCATAGTGTTAGCTAACACTTCCACCACTTTATAAATTACTATTTATTTCCTCTGGTGATATTTAATATACATTTTCTCACTTTTAAGTATATACTCTTAACTTTCAGCTATATAATACAGTACTATGAACTGTAATCACAATATGTACATTATTTTTCATTTTTTAAAGTTTTTATTTAAATTCCAGTTAGTTAGCATATGGTGTAATATTAGTTCCAGAGGTACAATACAGTGATTCAGTACCTCTATAAGAACCTGGTGCTCATCACAACAAGTGCACTGCTTAATTCCCATCACTTATTTCACCCACCCTCCCACCAACCTTCATTCTGGTAACCATCAGTTTGTCACTTTAATATACATCCTTTACAGAGAACATACTCTACATTTGGAACCCTTATAACAAATGGAGTGATATTGTTTGTAATGTGCCACAGCCATTTCCTATTTGACTAATCCAGTTAGTAGGTGTACAAAGATCAACAAGGGAAAAGGAAAAACCCATTTCTATTTTGTCTGTAAAAAAATATACCTATTCTTATGTCTCTACAAGAAAGAATCTACAGGAGAGCTTTCTGGTTATCTATCAGGTCAACACAGCATGTATGCAATTTTTATCTTTAAACTGATATTTATGATTATTTTATGACTAATATTTTATGGCAAGTGTGACATACACTTTTCCTTAGTGTTCAGTCAGTGGGAAGGGAATGTTTTGAAAGACGCTAAGGAAGAATACTTAGTTGCTTGGGATACTGAGGTACTTCAGGAAGGATGGAGTTCCACATAGTATCAATGACAACATCTTTGTGGTTTGCTCCATATTGCTCTATGCTGATTTGCATCAAATAGAAGTTCTCCTCTTAGACAGAATTTGTTCCCTGCCTCACAGCTTGTCAGAAAGATTTCCACTGCCTTTGTCTTCAAGGACCAAAGGGTTTCATTCCTCAGAGAGGACTTTCTATTTATCAGAGTATGGTTTGTTGTTGCCTTGTCATTTGAAGTCTAGATGTTAGAAGTTGTTTTTGTCCAAGAATATGTTCACATCTAAGTTCAAGGGAAAAATATCTTTAACAGGAAGAAACCCCAGCCCTTCATAAAGATTTAGACATATTATCTAAGACTATTCTTCCCTCCCTTTCAATGATTCTCAAGAGATTTTCTAACCTCTCTATTCCTGGGATTGAACTCAATAAGTCCATCAGGAAACCCCCCCCCCCCCCACCTTTCCTTTATTAGGCTTTTACCTGTTTTTAAGGAAAAAAAAAAAGTCCTTAATTGGAATACGTCCTCTTTGCTAGATACTTTTGCTAGATTTTTTGGCTATTCTCTCATTCTGGAAATACTGGTAAATATTTAATTGTATAAATTGATTCTGTCTTTATATTTATCTTCCTTCTACTTTGTAAAAATTTTATTTTACTTTATCTTCTAAACTTTGACTTTTATCAAACTTAACTACATTATTTTAAATTTCCATGAGCTTATCTCTTTCTAGTTGTTCCTTATTAAAAATAATATTTATACTTTCATTGATAGAGGATCTTGTTTTATCTTTATAAAGATATTAATTATAATTTTTGGTTTATCTTTATTGCATTTGATCTCCTTTCTTTTCTAATTTTTTTTTGCACTCAATCTTAATTCCAATGACTAGAGATCCTTGGGGACCTATTTTTTTTTTCAATTAATAAACCTAATTTTTATACATGAACAACTTTTATTTTTTTTAAGTTCTACTCTTTTTTTTTAAATTATTTTTATTAACATATAATGTATTATTTGTCCCAGGGGTACAGGTCTGTGAATCATCAGGCTTACACATTTCACAGCACTCACCCTAGCACATACTCTCCCCAGTGTCCATAACCCAACCACCCTATTCCTACCCCCTTAACAAACTCAACACCCAAAGAACAAATAAATCACATTTTAAAGTACCCTTAAATTCACAACAAAATTGAACAGAAAGTAGAGTGTTTCCATGTACTACCTATCCCCACACATGCATAGCTCCCCCACTACCAACATACTGTACCCAGAGTGCTACATTTGTTACATCAATGTGCCTATTCATTTTTAAAAATAGAGTTCTAAAATATTAGAAGCTCTGTGTGGATAGTGTATATTGCCTGGTGGGCAGTTGGCTTAATGCATAATAATTGGTTGAAGAGCTGGGTTTTTCACTGGAGAAACCAAAATGCTAATTCTATATGTCTTTTCTGTAGCACAGTTCAGTTTTTCTAGAAAAGTTTCCTTCCTGGGTAAAAACATGAGCAGTTGTGTTTTGTGACTGTGTGGGGAAGAAGTCTGACAGGGGGTTCTCATCATTTGTTATGCAGACAAAGGGAGCAAACCTAAAGGCCATAAATCCAGTGTCATCCTAAACCAGCTGAATCCACATGGAATTAGCTGAATCACAGTAGTTGAGATTTTGATTCTGTTAGTTTTGCAGCATTTTCATTGTAATAACTAATGACTATAACTACATGCAGTGGGCAGAATAATGACTCCCAAAGATATCAGTTCTATATCCCTGGAATCTATAAATGTTGCTTTATATTGAAAAAGGCAGACAGGATTTAGTTAAAAATCTTGAGACGGGGAGATTATCCAAGTGGGTGTAAATGCCATCACATGCATCCTTATGAGAGAACGGTAAATAAAAGGATAAGGTTATTTAACGGGGAGGCAGAGATTTTAATGATAAGGCCACAAACCAAAGAATGTTAGCCATCACCAGATGCTGGAAGAATCAAGAAATACATTCTCCCCTAGAGCCTCTGGAAGGAGCCTGGTCTTGTTAACCCTTGATTTCAGCCTAGTGATACTGATTTTCGACTTCTTGCTTTCAGAGCTCTCCTAGAATAAACTCATGTTTTCTTAAAGTCATCAAATCTGTGATAATTTGCTATAGCAGCCATAGCTGAGTGCAATCTGATTAATTTGCCTTGGATTTTGGAATCATATTTGACTTCTCTTTTTCCATTTCCATTATACTTGGATATTACTTGTGATACTGTACTGTAATATTCTACCTTGGATATGCTCTGGGTTCTGAATAATTTTTAAATCTCTTTAGTTTCATCTTCCTCTCAAAGGTTAACTCTTCTTATGTTATATTCTTTCAGGTCCTTGGTGTTAATTGATACCTACTATTTTGATAAAGCTATCCATATTAATTATAGTTGCTAAGATTTCCACATGTAAACATAGTATTTCCTTTTTTACTATAGCCTACAGATCCCTCCTAACCTTATGGGCTTAAAACAACATTTCATTTCATTTTATTTCTCACCATATCTGTGGGTCAGAAATTTGGAAGAGTTTATTGGAAGACAGTTCTCCATGAATCTTTCATTTCTGCCCTTCCGAACAGGAAGCATCGACATCTTTGTTTCATACCATTTTTCCAAGGGTGTTTGTATAGCATCAAGCCTGAGAATATAGATAGAGTGTCTCCCTTTGAGACAGAGGACACATGCGTTTCCTGATCAGGGCAATAAAGATAAGGTCCCCCTCTGCGCAATCTGGGCAAGTTTATTAGCAGTCCTTTCATAAGACTAAGGAGAGGGGTAGTTCCTAAGTCTGCAATACTCATCTGTAACTCAAAGCCATGGTGTGTATAACATCTGGACAACTCCATTATCATTCATTTACACACTGGTTAAATAAGATGAACTGATGCCAACACGAAGTTCATCTTCTAGTGCTTACTATGCCATGGGTAATAAAGTCCTTGGTCTTTTTCTTAGAAATGTTGTTTCCTTCCAGCATCTTTGAATTGTAGCAGAGGCTAACTTGTTAGCTTGAAAGTAGGGTGAAGACTCTTCATAGTTCTTGATAGGACTCATTTGGGTGGTCTGGCTTCAGGTATGTCAGCTATGTGCAGTCAGATAGGACTTAAACCTTAGGAGTGCTGGCTGGAAATCTTACTCTACCTTCATACTTCCCTAAGATTTCATCATGTGTATCTCGCAAGTGATAGTTTGGGCTTATTCACAGCATAACAGCATCAGGACAGTCTGATTGCTTATATGGCAGCTGAAGACATAAGCATGAATATTCCAGTGAGCCAGGTAAAAGATGCTCCATTGCCTTTTATGACTCTGCCTATGAAATCATGCAGCCTCATTTCAGCAGAGTTGTTAGTTACAAGCAGATAACAAGCCCATCTGGATTCAAAGGAAGAGGAAAGAAAATCTGCCCCTTTATGGGATAATGGCAATATTCATGAAAAGCTTGGGGACTAGAGCTATTATTATGGCTATTATTATTTTTTAGAAAATACCATCTACCACAGTGGGACAAGCATGGGTGGATCCTAGAAATATCACAGAAGCTATAGCATTTTAACACAAGTTATGTAAGCTCTCTAAATATTAGCTCCATAAATACTATCATACAGCCCACCATATGGTAAGAATTCAAGAAGTCAGCTAATATTAATAGTACTAAAAATACTTTATTATGCTCTGCATGCTTTTCTATGTGCAGCTCTCTTCTCTTTGTTTCTTTCCTTCAAATACCAGTTGTCTTAGTCTTCCTGGACTCTAAGTTCTGCCTCCTTCTCTAGAAATACTTCCTAACTTAAATTTATTATTATATGTAACCAAATCACTTTACAGAATGTACACTCTATATTTCTAATTACTTCTTAGATCTTAAAACTCTTTTTTAAAGAGAAAATTTTAAAAGAGGTTTGAACTTACAATAAGGGCTCATTTTTAAAAGAGATTACAGTAACTGCTCTTCTAGATCTCTCCCTCTCCAAAAGAACCTCCAGACGTTTCTTATGTGTCAGTTTGGCTTGACCATAGCACCAGTTATTTAATCAAACACCAATCTAAGTGCTGCTGTGAAGGTATTTTGTAGATGTGGTTAACAATTACAATTAGCTGTCAAAGTAAGAGAAATCAGCCTTTCTAATGTGGGTGTATTGCATCCAATCAAATGAATCCAGTTAGTTCAGTCTTTTTTTTTTTTTAAAAGATTTTATTTATTTATTTGACAGAGAGAAATCACAAGTAGGCAGAGAGGCAGGCAGAGAGAGAGGAGGAAGCAGGCTCCCTGCTGAGCAGAAAGCCCGATGTGGGGCTTAAACCCAGGACCTGGGATCATGACCTGAGCCGAAGGCAGCAGCTTAACCCACTGAGCCACCCAGGCACCCCGAGTTAGTTCAGTCTTAAGAGTAAAAACAGATTTTCTGGAAAGAAGAAAATTTTGTGTCAAGACTACCCCAAAAAACACACAAAAAAACAAACAACAACAACAACAACAACAAAAAACACTTGGATTTCCAGCCTGCTATACAAATTTCAAATTTTCCTGGCTGGTCCTCATCTCCTCTTTCTCATTGTCTCTTTCTCTCTCTTACTCTCTCTCTCTATATCAACCAGCTGTGTGTGTGTGTGTGTGTGTGTGTGTGTGTGTGTAGAGTAATAAACATATATATTCACACGTATACATATATATGTATACACACAGACATATATACATACAATTGGTTCTCTTTCTCTGAAAACTCTGATACAAATGGTCTAAAAAATACTGACTCAAGCATATGACAGAGACGATTTGAACCCTTTAATAATAATATCAACTATTAAGAATATTCTTTCTTTTCTTAAATTTTATTTATTTATTTGACAGACAGAGATCACAAACAAGTAGGCAGAGAGGCAGGCAGAGACAGACAGTGGGGAAGCAGGCTCCCTGCTGAGCAGAGAGCCCCACGTGGACTCGATCCCAGAACCCTGGGATCATGACCTGAGCCGAAAGCAGAGGCTTTAACCCACTGAGCCACCCAGGCGCCCCAAGAATATTGTCTAAATCATATTTTTGTTATTTTAGTTTAATCCATACCACAACCATAATGTAGAGATTTTATACATACAAATGAGAAAACAGTGGTTGAGTAAAGCTAAGGACCTTGCTCAGATCACTTAGGAGATAAGAGTCAGGACTATGACTTGATGTTATGCCTTTCAATTCTAGAGTATGTTGTTGTTACTCAGTCATGTAACAAGTCACCTTAGTATTTCTCATAAAATATCAATAGATTATTTGTTTCATATCTGAAGAATTTGTTTAGTTTTTGGTAACTCAAATTATAAAACATTTTTAAATGAAGAGTGGAAAACTAGTTGCCCATTGGACCTAGTTGCTTCTCTTTAAGGGCAACTTTTTATATTTATAAAATATAATTTTATCAGAGTAAAAAATTTATCAGAGATATCCCTGGGTAGAGATTTAGTATCAAATCCAATATGATGTCAGAATACTTTCACTAAGAGCACTGTTGTTCTTCTATTTTTACACTGATACAAATTTAACTTTCAGTTTCTCATTACAGAAAAATATATATGAATTAGTAAAATATTGCAAAATAGAGAATATAAAATGAAGGGAAAACAAAACATAATTTGACCATTCAGATATAATGACACAATATATTAGTATGCAACTTCTAAAAAATTCAAGGCATACAATGATAATTTTACTCTACTAATATTTGTAACTTGTTTTTCACTTTCTGCGTAAGAAGCAGAAAATTTCATGTCACTGAATATGACTTTTAATGGGTAAAGTGTATGAGTTATAATTTATTTACAGAGACTCCTACATTAGATACTAGTGACATGTAGAAACACTATATTACAAATAACACTTGATACTTTTACAAATATATATCTTTATTCATTTCTGATGAATTCTTTAGAAAATGAATATCTTTATTCATTTCTGATGAAATCCTGAAACTAGAATTTCTTGCTCAACAATTACAAACATTTTAAGCTTACATATTTATTGCCTCCAGTTGTTTTATTAAATTTACTAGCCTTCTAGGATACGTTTTTTAAAATACTAACTTTTTGAGAACATAAGATTGTTAAATTATTTTAATTGGTCTCAAAAATTTGTAATTCTGACTTTTAGACACTTACTCTATTAATATTATGTAAAAGGAAATAGTAACACTTTTTACAAATTCCTGATATAATTAGATAATAAAATCAAGTATTGAGACTCTAGTTTGTTCTAAGCCCTATGTAACACAGATTTAATATATAATATTCTTGTTTGCATTGTTTCATATTATCTGTGAAAAAGAAACTATCATTTTCTGTAAAGAGAGATATGACTTGCACAAAGTCACATAGGTATTAAGAAGTGAAGAAGGACTTCTGCTTCAAGAAATGGAATAATAGGGAATGGGTTTATCTTCCCCCTGAAACAACCAGAAAACAGACAAAATATATGAAATGATGGTTTTCAAGACACTGGGTATCAGGAAAAGATAGTGATCTCTGAAAGATGGAAAGCAAAGATGTGACCACTAAAATTGCATGAGATTATGGCTTTGATAGATTACACCAAATTCAGGCAGGGGAACCCAGGCAGAGCACAGAATTCCAGAAAGAGAAAGAGAGATACAAAGCTGAGCCCAGGGAGACCAAGATAACTAGTGTTTGAAGCACAGAACTAGGGGGAAGAGAGCTGCACGTAAAGATAACTATAAAGGTCTTCAAAAGGTGTCCAAAAAGTCCTGATCAGTGCATATGTGCGAAGAAACTAAGGTTGGGGAAAGACCATCGAATGGATTAGAGGGAATTACACCTGATGTGGTTTTCCAGTAAGAGTAAAAAATTCATAATTCAAGGAATATTATTTTGAAGCAATGTGCATAAGTAGAGAGAATAACTGCTGCTTTGCCTCCACTAAATAAATAAGATCCAAGGATATCACTCTTTCTAAGTAACTTAACCCTGTCCCTTAAAAAAATTGAAAAATTTTTATCAAAATTCAAAGATATCCAGAGCCCAGCAAGGTTAAAATTCATAATGCCTCATGGTCAATAAAATATTACCAGGTATGTAAAAAGGCAGGGAAAAAATGAACCATTACAAAGCTGGAAATTAATCAAATTGTAGTCAATCCAGAACTAGCACAAATATAAAATCAGAAAATATAGACATAAAAAGTTACTATTAAAGTTACTATTGCTATATTAAGCATGTTTACACAGTTAAGTACAGATAAGGAAGATAAAAAGAGATCCAAACTGAACTTTTAGAAATAAAAAGTACAATGTCTGAGATGAAACTAAATTTCATTTACATATAACTAAATATAACTAAATTGCAGACTAGACATGACCAAAGAAAGATACTTGAACATATAATAGGATAAGTTATCAAATATGGGACAGAGAGGTGAAAAATAAATTTTTAAAAATGAACAAAACATCAGCAAACAGTCTAATATGCATGTAATTGGAGTTCCCAAAGGAGAAGAGAGAGTGGTAAGAAAGAAAAATATTGGAAGAATAACAGTTGAAATTTGCCAAATTTGCTGACAAAAATAAACCTACAGATTCAAGGTCAATGAACCCAAACCAAGAAACATGAAAACACTAAACCAAAGTATACCATATTCAAAAATTGCTCAAAATCAGAAATAAGGGCATAGCTTTAAAAGTATCTGTAAGGAGGGAAAGTTGTATACACAGTAACAAACATAATGATGGCAGCAGATTCTTCATCACAAATAATGCAAACAAAAAGACTGTTGAGCAATATCTTCGAACTACTGAAAACAAACAACAACAAAACAAAAAACCATCAGCCTAAAACTGATTATCACTATTAAATATATCTCAAAAAATAAGACAGCCAATGCTAATAGAAGGAAAAAAAAACTCTCCAGGTTAATATCTCTCATAAACTTAGATACAAAAATCCTTAACAAAATATTAGTAAATAAAATCCAAAAATGTATAAAAATAATTTTACAACAAGGATAAGTAGAATTTACTCCAGGTATGGAAGACTTGTTCAATATTCGACAATCTAAAATACCAATGTAATCCATAATAGCAACAAGCTAAAAAAGAAACTGATCAATTGACACAATAATATGATAAATTAACACATAAACAGCATTTTACAAAATCCAATACCATTTATGACAAAAACAAACAAACAAACCCAGCACATTAGGAATAGCATACCTCTTCAATCTAATGAAGAATATCTCCAAAAATTCTCTATAGTTAATATTGTATTTATTGATGAAATGCTGAGTATTTTCTCTTAAGGTTGGAAACAAGCAAAGATGTCCTTTCTAACCACCCTTTTTCAACGAGTCTAAACTAAACAATAAGGGCAAGAAGAAATAAAGGGCATCCAAACAGGGGGGAAAAAGATGACATAATTTGCAGTTGCGTACATAGAAAATCCCCAGAATTTTATATTAATATATAAATTTATATACTCTAAGAATTAATAAGTGAGTTAAGCAGAGTCACAGGATCCAAGAGCATCACAGAAAAATAAATTGTATTAATTCATATTAATGAGAATCATATGGATACTGAAGTTTAAAACACAAGACCATTGAAAATTTCTTCAAAGAAAATGACCTTGGGAGTACTAGACCTGTCTGAAAATATTGATTACAAGTAGATCTGCTCTACAAGGAAATTTAAGGTGAGGCCCTCTGGTAGAAGGAAAAATAATACAAGATGGAAACTTGAGTGCAAACAAAGCCATGAAGAATAAAAAAACATATTGTAAATATATGACTTTTTCAAAAATCAGTTAAGTCTTTTAAACAGATAACTATTTAAATAAAAATATCATTGTATTGTAAGAGTTTTACAACATATGAGCAAAATATATAAGAGTAATAATTGAAGGATAGCTAGTGGAGAAATGAGAGTATATTTTAAGATTTCTATACTTTACATGAAGTGGTATATATCACTTGAAGGTAAACAATGATGTTTAAGATGTATAATATAAACCCTAAAAGTAACCACTAAAATAACAAAACAAATAGTTACAGTCAGTAAGGCATAAAAAAAAGACAACCATGCTCAATATAAAAGAAGACGGCAAAAGAGGGGAAAAAAACATAATACAGAGGGGATAAATAAAAAACCAATAATAAGATGGTAGATTCATGACCACCCAGATTAATCACACAATAAAAATGGTCAAAACATTCCAATTAAAAAACAGAGTGTGTCAGATTAGATAGGCAAGCAAGACTCAGCTATATTCTGCTTATAAGAAATTAACTTTAAAATGAAAAACACAAGTAAGTTTAAAGGAAAAGGATGGAAATGATATACAATACAAGGCAAAGGAAAGCTGGAAAGGTTATATTAATACATAAACACAAATATAAAATAGATACTATATAGAATAAATTTTAGAGTAAAGAACATTATAAGGGATAAAGTAGGTCATGTTCTAATGACAAAGGGATAAATTGATCAATAGAATGTACAATTTAAAATAAATATGTATATAATAACAGGGTTTCAAAACACATGAAACAAAAAGATGAACTGCAAGAAGTAATAGACAAATCCGTAATTGTACCTAAACAATGCAAAACCCCTATCTCACCAATTGATAGAACAAGTAGTCAGAAAGTCAGTAGAGATATAGATGATTTGAGCAACACTACTGACCAACTAGATCTGACATTTTAAAACATTCCACACAACAGCAGAATACATATTCTTTCAATTCTATGTGGAACATTTATGATGGTAGACCATATTCCACATATATGTGGGGTGCCACTAGAGTAGCACTTAGGAAGAATAACATACTAATAATTACTTTTATCAGAAATAAATTCAGCTGCTAATTAAGAAACTAGAAAGTAACAAAAATTCAATTGAAGATAATTAAAAAAGGAAAATATGAAAGATCAGAAGTCGTTATCAATGGAGTGGAAAAGATAGAAAAATAAAGAAAAATCAATGAACTAAAAGGCGGTGCTTTGAGAAAAGCAACAAATGAGTGAGCCCATGAATTGGCAAATATTGGCTAGTGGCCAAATTTGGCCCTCAGTCTATTTTTGAGTGGCCTTTGTGCTATGAAAAAAAGAAAACTTTAAAGGTTTCTTTCTTTTTAAAGGCTAAATAATATTCCATTGTATGTATGTACCACAATTTATCTATTTATCCACTGATGGACATTTAGTTTGTTTCTACCTCTTGGCTATTGTGGACAATGCGAATGAACATGGGACTGCTAATAACTTTTTCAAGATCCTGTTTTTAATTCTTCTGAATGATACTCAGATGAGGAATTGCTAGATTATGTGGTAGTTCAATTTAATTTTTTTGAAGAACCTCTAAACTGTTTTCCACAATGGCTGTTTTTCAATTCCTACCAGTTTTATAATCCTACCATTTTATATTCCTACCAATAGGGCACAAGTGTTTCAATTTCTCCTTGCTCTGGATAGCACTATTATTATCTATTTTTTTTTTTATAATGGCCATCTTAGCAGGTGAAAAGTGGTACCATGATATTGATTTACTAATTGTCATGATTTCTGATAATTAGTAATGTTAAGCTTTTATTCTTTTTTTTTTTTAAGATTTTATTTATTTGTTTGACAGAGAGAGAGATCACAAGTAGGCAGAGAGGCAGGCAGAGTGAGAGGAGGAAGCAGGCTCCCTACTGAGCAGAGAGCCTGGTGCAGGGCTTGATCGCAGGACCCTGAGATGTGACCTGAGCTGAAGGCAGAGGCTTAACCCACTGAGCCACCCAGGTGCCCCATTAAGCTTCTATTCTTATACCTGTTGAGTATTTGCATGTCTTTGCTGAAATGTCTATTCAAGTTCTTTGCCCATTTTTTAAATTGAGTTTTGTTTTCTTGTTATCAGTTCCTGCTGTATGCTACAGCATGGATGAGTCATGAGAATATTATGTTAAGTGAAATAAATAAACCATCACAGAAAGACTAACACTGCATGATTCCACTTATATGAAGTAGCTAACGTAGTCAAACTTATAGAAGCAGAAATAAAATGACAGTTTCGAGGGACTGGGGCAGGGGAAACAGACAGCTGTTATTCAATGGATATAGAGTTTTAGTCAGGAAAGATAAAAAAATGTATTGGATATCTGCTATATAAAAATGTGTATATATTAATAATACTGTATTGCACGCTTATAAGTTTTTTAAAAGGGCAGATTTTATATTAGGCATTTTTTACAATAAAAAGAAAGGAGAGAAGAGGAGAGGAGAGGAGAGGGGAGGGGAGGAGAGGAGAAGAGAGGAGAGGAGAGGAAAAGAGAAACATATAACAGAGACCTGATGTGGGCCATAGCCTAATATATTTACTATCTGATTTTATATAGAAAGACATTTGCCCATCCTTGCTCTAATCAGACTCATGAGGGAAAAGTGAGAGAAAACAAATACTAACAAAACCAGGAAGGAGAGAGTTGAAATCACTATACAGATACAGATACAGATAATAAAAGGATAGTAAAAGAAAATTATGAACAACTTTATGCTAGTAAATTGGACAACTTAGATGAAATGGTCAAATTCCTTCAAATAAATTACCAAAGCTCACTCACTAATACACAGATAACCTATATAATTTAAAGCAGTCAAATTTATAGTTAGAAACCATCCTACAAAAAGAACCCCAGGCTCAAGTGGATTTACTGATAACCTCTAACGAATATTTAAGAAAAAAAATAATATTTCTGCCCAAGCTCTTTGAGGAAATTAAAGAATTCTATGGAGCTAACATTATCCTGATATTAAAATCATGCAAACACACTGCAGAAGAAAAAATATTACAAACCAATATCCTTCATGAACTTATATGCAAAAATCCTAAACAAATGTTAGCACCTAAAATCCAACAATATATAACAAAAGTGAAGTTATAAGCCAGTGGCATTTATCCCAGGATTTTAAAGTTGGTTTAACAAAAAACAATAAATTAATGTAATTCACCTTAATAATAGACTAAAATATTTAAAAAATCATCTAATATAACTGCAGAAAGAATTTCACAAAATCCAATAATCATTACTGATAAAACTCTTAATAAACCAGGAAGAGAAGGGAAATTTTGATAAACTCATAAAGACATCTATGAAGAAAGTACAGCTAATATTGTACTTAAGTGGAAACTGAATACTTTCTTTCTAAAATCTGGAGTAAGACATGAGCGCCCACTCTCACCACTTCTATTTAGCATTGTCCTAGGAATTCAAGGAGGTGCAAAACTTTTTTAAAGCAAGAAAAATAAATAAAATCTATGTGTATTGGAAAGGAAAAAGTGAAATTATCTTTATGCACAGATGATATGATCATCAATGTAGAAAATCTGATGGAGTCTACAAAAAAGCTACCAGAATGAATAAGTGAGTTTAGCAAGATTTCTGAAAACAAAATTTTATTTCTACATATTAGCAAGAAAAGTCAGATATATATTTTTGAAAATCAATGCCATTTAATACCAACAAAAGTCAAAATACTTAGGGATCGGTCTGACAAAGGATATTAAAAAACCTATTCACAGAAAACTGTAAAACATTGCTGAGGAATTGGAGACCTAAATAAATGGAAAGATATATTCAGTTTATGAGTCTAAAGACCAATATCTTTCAGATACTAATTCTTCCAAAACTGATCTATAGATTCTATACAATCACAATCACAATCACAATCCCAGCAATTTTTTTTAAAGGAAAATCACACTGAAAAGCAAAAGCCCTAAAAAAGTCGAAACAACTTTAAAAAATGAAAACAAATTGGGAGGATAAATAATAACTCACTTTAAAACTTAGCATGAAGCTGCATTGTAAGCTTTATTTACTATACAATTTATTCTAAAGCACTATATTTCATAGGACCAAATTATATCAGTTTCCCTGAATGTAGACTTCTCAAAATACCTATACATATATGACATGTATTTACAACTGTCAGAATATGATTTTCAAACATGTCTGCAAACCAATTCAGGCAAAAATGCATAAACAACAAATTTTACTGATATCCATATGTAAATAGCTAATTTAAATCAATCCTGATAATATATGCAAACATTTATATAAATTAAACCTAAATGTATAATATTCTAAAAGTTTGGCTTAAGCAAACCCTTCTTACTATGATTCTAAAACCATAAAAATACGCAGGGAATAATCTCAATCTTTTGGTATTGGTTGAGCCCTGATTTGTGACCCAATATGTGGTCTATTCTGGATATAGTTCTATGGGTGCTCGAGAAGAATGAGTATTCTGTTGTTTTAGGGTGAATTGTTCTGTATATATCTATGAGGTCCATCTGGTCCAATGTGACATTCAATACTCTTGTTTCTTTATTGATTTTCTGCTTGGATGATCTGTCTATTATTGAGAGTGGTGTGTTAAGACTCCCAACTATTAATGCATTCATATCAATATGACTCTTTATCTTGATTAACAGTTGTCTTATGTAGTTGGCTGCTCCCATATTGGGGGCATAAATATTTACAATTGTTGGATCTTGGTGGATAGATCCTTTACGAATGATGTAGTGTCCTTCTTTATCTCTGACTACAGTCTTTAGTTTAAAATCTAATTTTTCTGATATGAGAACCGCTACCCCAGCTTTCTTTTGAGGCCCATTGGCATGAAAGATGTTTCTCCGTCCCTTCATTTTCAATCTGGATGTATCCTTAGGTTCCGAATGGGTCTCTTGTAGACAACATGTGGAAGGGTCCTGTCATTTTATCCAATCTGCAACCCTGTGCCATTTTATGGGAGTGTTTAGGACATTCATCTTGAGAGTGATTATTGAAAGACATGTTTTATTGACGTCTTGTTGCCTGTGAAGTCCTTGTTTCTATAGATTGTCTCTGGAAATTTCTGTTCTATGTCACTCTTGGGTTCTTTCTTCTTTTATAAAACCCCCTTAATATTTCCTGTAGTGCCGGCTTGGTGGTCACATAGAATTTTAAATCTTGCCGGTCTTGGAAGCTCTTTATCCCTCCATCAATTCATCAATACACCAGCTCTCTTTATACCTTAAAGCACTGGAGAATCAACAACAAATTAAGCCAACCCCACACACTAGAAGGGAAATAATCAAGATTAGAGTAGAGATCAATGAGATAGAAACTGGGGATCCAGTAGAACACATCAACAAAACTAGAAGCTGGTTTTTTGAAAAACCAGCTTATCAACAAGATCGATAAACCAATGGCCAAAGTAATCCAAAAGAAGAGAGAGGACCCAAATTAATAAAATTATGAATGAAAAGGGAGAGATCACGACTAACACCAAGGAAATAGAAACAATCATCAGAAATTATTATCAATAGTTATATGCCAATGAGTTAAGGAACTTGGACGAAATGGATGCATTCCTGAAAACCTATGAACTTCCAAAACTGAATCAGGAAGAAATTGACAAGCTGAATAGACCAATTATCTAGTAACGAGATTGAAGCAGTGACCAAAACCCTCCCAAAAAACAAGAGCCCAGGACTTGACAGATTTCCTGGAGAATTCTACCAAACATTCAAAGAAGAAATAATGCCTATTCTCCTGAAGCTGTTTCAAAAGATAGACATGGAAGGAAAACTTCCAGACACTTTTTATGAAGCAGATATCATCCTCAATGGGGAAAAGCTGACAGCCTTCCCTTTGAGATCAGGAACACAACAAGGATGTCCACTCTCACCACTGTTGTTCAACATAGTACTAGAAGTCCTAACAACACCAACCAGACAACAAAAAGGAAATAAAAGGCATTCACATTGGCAAAGAAGAAGTCAAACTCTCTCTCTTTGCAGATGACATGATACTTTATATGGAGAACCCAAAAGACTCCACCCCCAAACTACTAGAACTCATACAGCAATTCAGTAATGTGGCAGCATACAAAATCAATATACAGAAATCAGTTGCTTTCTTATACACCAACAATGAAAATATAGAAAGGGAAATGAGAGAATCAATTCCACTTACAATAGCACCAAGAACCATAAGATACCTGGGAATAAACCCAACCAAAGAGGTAAAGAATTTGTACTCAAGAACTCCAGAACACTCATGAAAGGAATTGAAGAAGACACAAAAAGATGGAAGACCATTCCATGCTCATGGAT